>NW_028174880.1:1408665-1431165 GCF_963971535.1 Notolepis coatsorum
GGGGTGGAGCGGGTCGTCTGGTAATCAGGAGGTTCCCCATTTCGATGCCGGCTCCCGCTCCTCCCGGGCAGCGTGTCCAAGTGTCCTTGAGCGAGAGCAGAATAAAATAGAATAAAATAGAATAAAATAGAATAAAACAGAACAGAATAAAACATAACAGAGCAGAATAGAATGGAATATGATCAAATAGAATAGAGCAGATTGGAACGTAATGGTATATAACATAATACAATACAATACAGTACAATACAATACAATTAGGGATGCTCGATATTGGCTTTTTTACCGATACCGATATACCGATATTGTCCAACTCTTAATTTCCGATACCGATATCAACCGATACCGATATATGCAGGGTTCCCCCCCCCCCAAAAAAAACCGGAATAATTTCAGGTAATTAACAATACATATCTCTTGTTGTGTAATTAACACAACATTATGCATACTTTGACAGTAAATAAAATAATTATTTGTTCTTACTTGCTTGCCTGGGTAAATAAAGGTTAAATAAATGTAAAAAAATAAACGAGGGTGCTCCAGTAGCACACCATGTTACCGCGCTGCGTCGCGGGACTCCGTGCTGCGTCACGGATCTGGTTGACTCCGAGTTCGATTCCCGGACTCGCCGTCATTTGCCGAATGTCTCCCCCTGCTCTCTCTCCCGTTTCACCCTACAACTGTCGGTCATGCTTGACCAGAAAAGCGATAAACGCTAAAAAATAAAGTAAAAAAAAAAAAAAAAAAAAAAAAAACGATATAGATATTTTCTGATATCACATTTTTATGCCAATATCGGCCGATAATATCGGACATCCCTAAATACAATACATGTATTGTATTGTATTGTGTTGTGTTGTGGTGTATTGTGTTGTGTTGTAGTGTGTTGTGTTGTGTTGTGCTGTGTTGTATTGTATTGTATTGTATTGTATTGTACACAGTACATTTAACCTTCTGTAGTGTGGTAGTGAAAGGTTAACCTTCTGTAGTGTGGTAGTGAAAGGTTAACCCTGTGTAGTGTTGTAGTGAAAGGTTAACCTTCTGTAGTGTGGTAGCGAAAGGTTAACCGTCTGTAGTGTGGTAGTGAAAGGTTAACCTTGTGTAGTGTGGTAGTGAAAGGTTTAACCTTCTGTAGTGTGGTAGTGAAGGTTTAACCTTCTGTAGTGTGGTAGTGAAAGGTTTAACCTTCTGTAGTGTGGTAGTGAAAGGTTAACCTTCTGTAGTGTGGTAGTGAAAGGTTAACATTCTGTAGTGTGGTAGTGAAAGGTTAACCTTCTGTAGTGTGGTAGTGAAAGGGTTAACCTTCTGTAGTGTGGTAGTGAAAGTGTTAACCTTCTGTAGTGTGGTAGTGAAAGGTTTAACCTTCTGTAGTGTGGTAGTGAAAGTGTTAACCTTCTGTAGTGTGGTAGTGAAAGGTTAACCTTCTGTAGTGTGGTAGTGAAAGGGTTAACCTTATGTAGTGTGGTAGTGAAAGGTTAACCTTCTGTATTGTGGTAGTGAAAGGTTAACCTTCTGTAGTGTGGTAGTGAAAGGTTAACCGTCTGTAGTGTGGTAGTGAAAGGTTAACCTTCTGTAGTGTGGTAGTGAAAGTGTTAACCTTCTGTAGTGTGGTAGTGAAAGGTTTAACCTTCTGTAGTGTGGTAGTGAAAGTGTTAACCTTCTGTAGTGTGGTAGTGAAAGGTTAACCTTCTGTAGTGTGGTAGTGAAAGGGTTAACCTTATGTAGTGTGGTAGTGAAAGGTTAACCTTCTGTATTGTGGTAGTGAAAGGTTAACCTTCTGTAGTGTGGTAGTGAAAGGTTAACCGTCTGTAGTGTGGTAGTGAAAGGTTAACCTTCTGTAGTGTGGTAGTGAAAGGTTAACCGTCTGTAGTGTGGTAGTGAAAGGTTAACCTTCTGTCGTGTGGTAGTGACAGGGTTAACCTTATGTAGTGTGGTAGTAAAGGGTTAACAGCAGCCTTGCTTCATTGTGTTCCATGTTGGGCCGTTGACTCAAACTCCAAACAATGGGAGAATCATTTACAAGCCTCTGTGTTTTCACTACTGATATTAATCCTTTAACCCCTTCACTACCGCACAGGGTTAAAGGTCTGACCTCTAGCCCCAATGTAAACAAGATAAACTTTGGCACTAGAGACACAGACATCATCTATTGTTTACTAAAGGGGCGTCAGTGGCTCGGGGGGGGTGGAGCGGGTCGTCTGGTAATCAGGAGGTTCCCCATTTCGATGCCGGCTCCCGCTCCTCCCGGGCAGCGTGTCCAAGTGTCCTTGAGCGAGAGCCGGAGAGCAAGCCCCTAGAACTGAATAGAACAGACTAGAACTGAACAGAACTGAACAGAATAGAATAAAATTGAATAAAATAGAATAAAATAGAATGAAATAGAATAAAATAGAATAAAACAGAACAGAATAAAACATAACAGAGCAGAATAGAATGGAATATGATCAAATAGAATAGAGCAGATTGGAACGTAATGGTATATAACATAATAGAATACAATAGAATACAATAGAATACAATACAATACAATACAATACAATACAATACAATACAATTAGGGATGCTCGATATTGGCTTTTTTACCGATACCGATATACCGATATTGTCCAACTCTTAATTTCCGATACCGATATCAACCGATACCGATATATGCGGGGTTCCCCCCCCCCCCCCCAAAAAAAACGGAATAATTTCAGGTAATTAACATTACATATCTCTTGTTGTGTAATTAACACAACATTATGCATACTTTGACAGTAAATAAAATAATTATTTGTTCTTACTTGCTTGCCTGGGTAAATAAAGGTTAAATAAATGTAAAAAAATAAACGAGGGTGCTCCAGTAGCACACCATGTTACCGCGCTGCGTCGCGGGACTCCGTGCTGCGTCACGGATCTGGTTGACTCCGAGTTCGATTCCCGGACTCGCCGTCATTTGCCGAATGTCTCCCCCTGCTCTCTCTCCCGTTTCACCCTGCAACTGTCGGTCATGCTTGACCAGAAAAGCGATAAACGCTAAAAAATAAAGTAAAAAAAAAAAAAAAAAAAAAAAAAAAACGATATAGATATTTTCTGATATCACATTTTTATGCCAATATCGGCCGATAATATCGGACATCCCTAAATACAATACATGTATTGTATTGTATTGTGTTGTGTTGTGGTGTATTGTGTTGTGTTGTAGTGTGTTGTGTTGTGTTGTGTTGTGCTGTGTTGTATTGTATTGTATTGTATTGTATTGTATTGTATTGTACACAGTACATTTCAGTCAGTTTGAGTAAAATGTACTCAGTTTGAGTAAAATTTACTCTGCGAAACGTACTGTGTACTGTACTGTATTGTATTGTATTGGGTATCCTTAAAAAAATTGCATTCTGCAAGAAAACAACAACACTTTTTTTTGTTTTCTCAAAAAAGTGACATTTTCAGATAGGAGGTTTTGCATTTCAGGCATCGATATGCCGTTAAGGGTTTGTTCAAGAAGGCTTCTTCCATATACTGTATGTTTAATGGGCAACCTCTCTCTCTCTCTAATAATAATAATAATAATAATAACTTCGTTTTATATATCGCCTTTCAGAAGACCCACGGTCGCTTTACATAGCGTGGGGGGGGGGGGGGGGATAGCAAAAGTAACAAACATAGTGGACAGACACAACATATACATACAAAGTGAGAAATTAGGGGTTAAAGGCCAAGTTGAAGAGGTGGGTTTTGAGCAGTTTTTTTAATGAGTCCAGAGTTGGGGCGGTGCGGAGTTCTGCGGGGAGAGAGTTCCAGAGGGTGGGAGCCGCCACACTGAAAGCTCTGTCCCCGAAGGTCCGCAGTCTGGTTGGTTCGGGGGATGGAGAGCTGACCAGTGTCTGTGGATCGCAGGGACCGTGACTGAGTGAGGGGGTGGAGGAGGTCAGGGAGGTACTGAGGTGCCAGACACACACAATGATCAGTAGTATTTAAAGGGCCATTCCAGTATGATTTTGACTTTCTCTCAATTAGCAGAGATTGTCAAAGTCTTTAACTAATTCTGTGTATGAAGCGTATGTTGTGTTCGATCCCGACCCTCCACTCTGCCATCGATGTTGAAAAGGGTGGGAAATAAGGGCGGCTGGGTGGCGCAGCGGATATTGCGCTTGTTACCAACACAAGAGATACCGGGTTCAAATCCGGCTGTCGGCGTTGCCTCCGGCTTGGGCCGGCGGTCATACTGGCTCAATTGGCAGAGTCAGCGGGTGGGGAGTCGATGGGCGGTAATCTGGTCGTTGTAAACAGCGACTCCTACAGGTCGGTTGGGGGACGCCTGGACAGCAGAGACAGGAAAATGGCGGGGGTAGTGTGAGCCTCCCACGAGTTACTCCTCGCCACTGAGAGTCCGCGCTGGCAGGTGAAAAGATGTGACAGGCTGCCTCCTCGTGTATCGGAGGGGACATGTGATGCAAGGCTTCTATCCTCGATACAACCGACCTGTGGGGGGCATATGCAAGCAACGTTCAAGACAGGGGAGGGGAGAATTGGAAACAGCGAAATTGGGATGGGAGAAAAATAGAAAAATAAGGAGAAAAAGTGGATAAAAAGAAAAGGGTGGAAAATATGCTCCATGGAACTTGAAAGTCGCTAGGTGTGAAAACCACTGTGTTGTTTATTCAATGTTACTGTATTGCTGCTACTAAAAGCTATCTCTCTTTCGCTCTCTCTCTCTCTATGTCTCTCTCTGTCTCTGTCTCTCTCTATGTCTCCCTCTGTGTGCGTGTCTCTCTCTGTTTCTCTCTCTCTCTCTCTCTGTCTCGCTCTCTCTTTCTCTATCTCTCTCTCTCTAAGTCTCTCTCTGTGTCTCTCTCTCTCTCTCTCTCTCTCTCTCTCTCTCTCTCTATGTCTCTCTCTGTGTCTCTCTCTCTCTATGTCTCACTCTGTGTGCGTGTCTCTCTCTGTTTCTCTCTCTCTCTCTCTATGTCTCTCTCTGTGTCTCTCTCTCTATGTCTCTCCCTGTTTCTCTCACTCACGCACGCACGCACGCACGCACACACACACACGCACACAGGTTAACAGTGTTGTGCTGCCATCTGCTGGACATGTTTGACAACTACAGATGGAAAAGGCCATAATATCCAATATGGACCCAGTAGCCAACATGTTTTATGTTTCCCATATTTCCATATAGCTTATCTTACCAAGTACAACACGAGTAATTTTTAGTTAATTTAACTTCATTTAAGTTAATACAATTTTAATTTGTTCCGTTCATGGTAACGCACAGTTCTATAAAAGAAAGAAAAAGTATTTCATAATCAAAGCACCTCTCAATTTGCACATTCCATGAGCGAAAAGGAGCAGGGAGAAGAAAATCGTATTTAGCCGGCCCCCTGACTCAGAACAATAAATAAACAATAGAAATAGATGGTCTGTCAATAACAATCATTTAACAACCAATACAATAACGTGAGCATTTTTTTTTATAAACAGAATCGTATGGAAACCTGTTATTCCTAAACATTTTTACTTTTAAAACAACATTGTCAATATTACACTTACTGTACGCTTAATGTAGATCTCTGTATTTTTTTTACTGTATATTTTATATTAGATTGTACATACATAACAGAGGAGATGTGAATGTGAAATGTGAATCCCGGACCGTAGTTTATTATTATTATTATTATTATTATTATTATTATTATTATTATTATTATTATTATTATTATTATTATTATTATTATTATTATTATTATTATTATTATTATTATTATTATTATTATTATTATTATTATTATTATTATTATTATTATTATGTTATTCTTAGGCTTATTTCATTCCTTATTCGTAGGCAATTTTTTGTTATTCGTATTCGTGATTTGTTTCGTCTATACCTAAATGTTTACTGTGGGCGATTTGTATAGTGCCAAATTTCCCCTCGGGATGATTAAAGTAGTTATATTCTATTCTATTCTATAATTGTAACGTCTGGGCTTCTCTCCCTATTCAGGATAGACCACCGTAACACTTCCGGGATTCTGAAATCAGGGAGGAGATTGCGGGGGGTCAAATGAATGAATGTGGACGAGAGCCGTGATGTAAGTGGTTGCCGATACGGCTGTGGGGGTGCTAGAGACATGATCGAATAGACGTTTATGCGCCTCGCTCTCCTGAACACGGCGTGACCCATAACTAATCGATCAGAACTAAATCGGCAGAGAAAAAGCCCATTTTAAAGCACCTATTCCGCATGGACATGCGCAGAGTGCCCATGGAGTCTGGACGACGCGAGATGACGCTCGAATGAATGTGGACTGTTCCATCAGAGGGGGGAGCTTCGATGGTCATGTAAGTGGCTACAGACCGCTGCACTTAAATATAAACATTAGTCTACCTGTAGACTCAATGAGGTAATTGTAGATGTCGCCATAAGACGCGTCTGGCCATTTAGTGGGATCATTTCTTCATTATCCTGTTCGGCTGAGAGGACATTGGCCACCGAAGCTCCCCCCTCTGATAGAACAGTCCACATTCATTCGAGCGTCATCTCGCGTCGTCCAGACTCCATGGGCACTCTGCGCATGTCCATGCGGAATAGGTGCTTTAAAATGGGTTTTTTCTCTGCCAATTTAGTTCTGATCGATTAGTTATGGGTCACGCCGTGTTCAGGAGAGCGAGGCGCATAAACGTCTATTCGATCATGTCTCTAGCACCCCCACAGCCGTATCGGCAACCACTTCCATCACGGCTCTCGTCCACATCCATTCATTTGACCCCCGCAATCTCCTCCCTGATTTCAATGTAACGCGGAAGTGTAGTGGTCTATTGGAGGCCCTGCTGGCCGCCATCTTGGAATTCTCTCACTCTGTCTCTGTATTATCTTGATTGGCGTCACCTGCTGTCTCTGTATTACCTTGATTGGCGTCACCTGCTGTCTCTGTATTACCTTGATTGGCGTCACCTGCTGTCTCTGTAATTAACCTGATTGTTGTCACCTGCCTGTGTCTGTGTCACTGGTGCTGATTGGGTCTGCTGGCTTGTTGAGGCCTTTATAGTAATACTCTGCCCCTCTCTCCCTGTCGGTTCTTCAGCAGTGTTACTGGGAACAGCCGTCCACGGGCAGAAGTCGGATATCTCGCCCGTTATCATGATTTAAAGTTATCTTTGCTTAAGGTCGAGAAGTCGGATCTCTCGCCGCCCTTTTCTCTTGTGTTCTTTAAAAGTTGTTTATCTAAGTTCTGTCAGACCCATGTTGTTACTGACCAGACGCTCTATATCAGTGACGGCTGTTGGAATGTAGAGCTATTTAACACTTTCACTACCACGCTACAGAAAGTCAGGGGTGCAGTGCTCATGCCACGCGGTGCCACACCGTTCCACCACTTTTCTGAGCAGAAGCACGCGGGTGTAACGGAGGTACCGCAGTATATCCACAGTCACGATGGTACAAGTAGTTCAGTGGATGGTAAGCGGTGCTGCAAGTAAACTCACTCCCCAGAGGCATCCAGACCGTGGTCTGTGATGCCGCCCGCGACGCGGGAGACCGGGGGTTCAACTCCCACTCAGGGCGATCCCTTAACAGGGGTCGAATCGACTAAAACACAACGCAACAAGATCACACCGGCTACACGCGCACGCACGCACACAAAAAAATGCGTTGACAACTTTCACTCGACTCGTCGTGCCGCTGTGCGCCAAGTGCCGGTACTTATCTAGCTACTCGTCTTTGCATAACAATAGCATAACAAAGAACGAGAAGTGCAAAACAAAAATACTAGCCCTGTGGGGGTTTGCTTGAGCTGTGGAACCTCTCACTATGTGACAAATGGTCCCGACTGGAAGGATGAGACATTTCTTATAAGTTTGTGCTTCAGAAGGAAACTGTCCTTAACTGTAAACTGTAAGTTACATTGTTAATTGAGTTTGTATTTACTTGTCTAGTTTAAGTTAATTCAATTAAAGAAATTGTACCTACAATATTGCATCTATACAATTACATTTAAAACATTGTTTGTTTTTCAACCACATCTGTTGACAATATAAGTTCTTTATATATTGAAGGCTACATCCTGCTGCTACCTTTTTCAGCTTCTCTATTTCAAGGCAATATTTACAAAAACTAAACTAAAACTAGTAATTTCCTATACAAACATCCTACTATTTATGCATAATAATCATCTGTTCTGTGCGCACGCCAGGGAACATGTATGTGCGGGAGCGCGCGTGGGAGCGCGCACGTGACGTCATTATAAACACAGTACAGGCACTTCTGAAATTACGACTGTCTGCACCCCTGCACACGGTTAACCCTTTGTCGTGAAAGGGTTAACCTGCTGTCGTGTGGCAGTGAAAGGGTTAACCTGTGGTATTGTCGCAGTGAAAGGGTTAACACGTGTCTTAACACTTACAGCGCGTTAGCCCAGTAACTCAACAGGTAGGTAGGTAGGTATTTATTTAGACAACAAAACATATACAGATCATTACATCACATATTTGCTTTAGTCAAGGAGAGGAACGAATGACTTATATAATTTACATCGTTGTCCCTGGAAGTCAAGGAGGCTTGAACACATACAACCAGGGCCGGACTGGGGAAATAATTCATACCGGGAGATATAGCGCGAAATATAGCCCCAATCAGGCCACTTTTTAAGCGGGGGGTCTGGGGGTCCCCCACCAGGAAATTTTTTGTTACAAAGACTTAATTTCCTGCATTCTGGTGAATTTTAGTGCATGTGAATCACAAACTAATGAGCCAACAATTGCTTAGTACAATGTACTGTTATGGACCTCAAATAAAACTGTTGTGGCACTAGCAATGCTACTCTCTCCACATTCAAAAAGAAAAAAGCAAGAGCACAACATATTTGTCTATTTACTATTATAATACAGTTAACCACTCTCTCCTGTAAGGGCCTTTCTTTTTCTTTGTTTTATCCCTCTCTCCTCCACCCTTTCTCTTTCTTCCACTGTCCATCTTGACATCAACGTTAATTGACTTTCGCTCTACTGTATCTCTCCCGAGTCCCTCACTACCTGGCTCACTGCCTGGCTGTTATTCTGCATCTGAGTGCCGTCTGCCATTCCATTCGCCGCCACCGCTGTCAATCAGTTGTATCGCCTGGTCCCGCCTCCACCAATCACAAGCGGCAGCACGGCTCCATTGTGTGTGTGTGTGAGAGAGAGTCAGATAGTTCTCCAACTCTGTGGCAGACAGTGAAATCCTGGTTGTTCCCCACCCACCTAGGTTATATAACTATCGCGCCGCGCCGCCGCCACAACTAGAAACAATGGCCTGGCAAAAAAATAATAAAAAAAAATATATATATATGTTTTTTTTTATATATAATTTTTTTTTTTATAATTTTTTTTAAAATCTGTGCAGGCCAGGCCACCGGGAAAACTCCCGGTGCTCCCGATGGCCAGTCCAGGCCTGCATACAACTCATTACAGAAAATCATTCACAATTATCACATTTGATTATCCGGCGCCGCAGCTGGACCCTACTCGGCATCCCCGGCGCCGCAGCTGGACCCTACTCGGCAGATCAGCTGACTCGAAACAAGGAAGTGGTGTCAGCGACATCACCACCGACACATTCCTCCGGTCCCGCCGGTCACGTTTGAAGCCGTCTAGATCCCGGTGCAGCTCGTCTCTCCCGGTGTATGTCGTTACTGAAACTCTGCAGCCTCGCGCTGCTCCTCGCGGTCACGTTCTCCGGTTACCGGCCGTGCCGCTGTCAGTCTGTGGTCCCGGTCCCCCCGGAGCTCGAGCCCACCGGCGCCTCCGGTAATAACGGCTCCTCCTCCGGTCAGCTGACCTACGGCTTCATCGCGTGCGGGGCGGCGGTGGTGTTCTACGGCAGCAACTTCGTCCCCGTGAAGAAGATACACACCGGAGACGGTAAAGAGAGGGGGGGGGGGGGATATATAGTAAGCAATGTGAATCACTACCCACTTTCAAGACCACTCTCAAAGAGCACCTACGGGAGACTGCAATTCGAAACTGGCCCCTGTAAAATGTCCTAACCCAACCCCCTCCAATGTACAGTAAATGTCCTATTAAACCCAATAATACATGAGACCCTCTTCTTGGGACCAAGTATGGTTTTGTCGATATTCCAATGTACAGTTTTGCTTGTACAGTTGTACAGTTCCCACCCCGCCTACCCAACCTCCTCCAATGTACAGTCAAATGTATATACTCTCTTTTTTAGACTCTTTTTGTATCACAAACAGTACTGTATTTGCAAATCTGGTATGCCATAAATGTATAGATCTATGTAGCAGTACTGTCTATCTGTATGTCATGTATGTCATATATGTTATGATGAATTGAAAAAGGGGGGACCCTGATGTAAACAAGACGAAAGTCTTTCTCTGGTCTGCATCCCCTTAAAACACTTTGCCGTCCGTCCACGAGTATATACGTGTTTCGGTGCCATGCGTTGTGGACCAGAGCCACGTATATACTCGTGGCAAGTTGTTATTGTTTTATTCCATATTTATAACGCTATTAACGTCCGCGATCGAGATCCATGACCTACCCACATATTTGATTTTCGAAACATGCAATACCGGCCAGATCCGCTTAGGGGCGCCATCGCTCCACTGCAGTATCATTGAGAGGATTAAAAAAAAATCTTTTACAGCCTGTGGGCCAGCGTTTCCGTTAGCCGGTAATTACCGGTATTTTACCGGCAAAATCTGTTTAAGTCCGACATATTTTATCTCTCCGGTCTTAATGTCCGGTGAAAATAATTCCCTGAGTCTAAGCACAATTTGATTATTTGAATTGTATTAAAATAGGCTAAAATTAAATAGCCTATGCGATGAACGAAACGATCATTACATTTGTTTCCTCGTTGCTTCTAATAATGACAACGACGTTGTCGGCGAGAGCTTAGTGCTGGGGGTGCGGACTTTTCTGAAGCTGTAGAGCCGCAGTACCAGCAGTACAATGCAATATTCCAGCAGTACTCCAATTCAGCCATTTTCAGCCAATGTTGGGTGGGGGGCGCTGTTGTGCGGTTCCCAGAAAAGAGCCAATAACAGCTGAACAGCTTCTCTGCAGCGCCATACTCTTTGCAAATAAGTCGTTGCGAGGTGGAGAGAGTCGTCACGCAAACCCACGATAATGTTGCCGTCTCTCTGCTTTCTCAGTTCTTCGCTTGATATAATTAATACAAATGTCCAATATAACGGAATTCGTTAGCTCATAAAAATGTGATTATAACAGACTGCTGTTTAGTGTCGGACCGACTGCGTATCGGTCTATTTTATTTCAAGTCAGCAGCAGCACGGAGTATCGAGGGACTTATTTTATTTGGAATATATTAATGACTGTATACGTGAAGTTGAACATTATGATATGTGTGACGTGTCTGATACAACGAGGTGAAGCGATGTCGACTCGAGATTCATTTGGGGGTGCGTGTGACAGAGCTGCTGCAGCGGGAGCTTGATGCTGGTAGCGTATCGCACTAACTTGAGAGGCGAGAGATAGTAATTTGATTCTGCAAATCAATTTCTCATTCTTCGCTTGATGTAATTAATACACATGTCCAATTATAACGGAATTCGTTAGCTCATAAAAATGTGATTATAATAGACTGCTGTTTAAAACTCTGACCGGAATATCTCGAATATGTCCGGTGATAGAAATCTTGCAGGACACTCAGACCGGCACGAATATGTTCTAACGGAAACGCTGCTGTGGGCGGATCATATGAGCCTCGATTCCAAACGAAGACCCCCCATCTTTGATCCAGTTACCGAACGCATTTTTCAGCCTGGAATAATGGGATTTGTGATTAGCCAATGGACATATCGATCTACCAGAATCCGATGACTAGTAATGAAGAAATGCTGCCGGCAATCACATGTCCTGACGGTAGGATACTATTCCCCCAAATTACAGCTGGATTGGACATTGTTTTAAAACCTAACGTGATCGATCAGTGAACATGGCTGATTGAACGCACACTATATTGCTAATAAATAATACTAATCGGCGTTCCCCGCCGCCCCCATTTCATCCATAGATGCTCTGTAATAGTCTGGATGCTACGCAGTTTGTTTTATTTCATTTGTATATATACAGCAGAAATGGCGTTTGATATAACGGCGCCAACGTTTAGCCTATTATCTAGCTTCCTGGAAAAAAGACTAGACGAAAAGCGCGATAAACCTTATATTCACAACGCTATAAAATGACAACCAACCGATGGATCTTTATTTTCTTTAAGCCATTATGAAGGCACGGTTTATGCACTCAAGTGACAATGAGAATGGACAGATAGCAATACTATAAATTATATATATAGCTCTTAGAAAGTACATCGGTTTGTAAACAATCCTCTGTCCTGCATAAATCGCAGCAAGAGTGTGGTCGCCAAAGTGTTTTAACAATTGTGAGTATTGAGCCGTACTGTTAGTGTACCCATTCTGCAATCTGTTAAAGGTGACATGCATTATAAATGGCTTTTTTCAGTGTCTAGCATTGTATCATAGTAATAGTAGTTAGTATCAATGTGTCTGTGTCTCTAAATACCATATTGGCGGATTGCTCTCATTCACGTCCGACCATTTCCTGCTCGAGTTAATTAGGTCATTCTGATTTGACTCGCATCATGACGTAACGAGGAGAGGATGGAGCGGATAGTGATCCGATTGGCTCTGTGGTTGTACTAGCACATAGTGTAACCCGACTAGGGATGGGTATCGTTAGGATTTTATCGATACTACTACTCCTATCGATACTGCTTAACGGTTCGGTACTTTATCGATACTCTTATCGGTTCTTTTTGATAATTTTTTTATGATTTTTATATTTGCAGTTGAGAGCATTGGTCATCTCCCTACAGTAAAGATTAGAAATGATTGAATTATTGTAAATGTGTGTGGAGTGGTGGGAATAGCTGCTTCAATAATAACTTATAACAACAACAGACAAGTTAGACAACTATGTATACAAAAAAAACGATATACACTGAATGATTAGTTGTTACCTAAAGTCCTTGGACTCCACTGTAGAGAACGGGTGCAGGCCTTTGACAACAAACTTTGTCACAGCCCTGTGACACTCGTTCACCCTATCCTCTGTCATCTTTCCTCTAGCTGCTAGGGAGAAAGGACTTTGGGTGGTGGAGGTAGAGGGAGGATGTGTGGTGGGCTCACTGGCCTGGGACACATTGGTGGCTGACCTCAGCTTGACGATCTATAAAAAGTTTTTAGATTGTAGTATTTGTAGCTAAACAATTATTTTGTTTATTAGCCTATTTGTAATAATTCGTTATTAGCCTAGGAAACTCCGTATCTTGGCTTACCGGCTGCAGTGGACGTGGATGCAGATGAACCACTGCGCGCAAGGCAGTCGAATACGGCGCATTTCTGCACACTAATATAGTGTTTTGCAAACAAATGTTTTGATAGATTGCTCGTATTGCCACCCTTACTGGCAAATGTTTTGTTGCACTTGTGAACGCTTCGCTCTATCCGCCATCACGACTCAGTCCATGCAGAGCTGTCTGTGTCTGTGTGCAGCGCGCGTCGGCACGGAGACAGCGCTGAGATGCTTCCAGCTGCAGCACATCAGGTGTGCGGGGCTTGTATGTGCGGGGCTTGTAAGCGCTGCTGTCTGACGTGCTGCAGCTGCATACTATTGACAGCGCTTTCATTAAGGAGTACCCGTATGTATGTGTAGCGCGACTCGCGAGGAGTGTGTGTAATAATGACTCGCTGCTTCTCGTGCAGAGACGGAGAGAGGAGAGATCGTTCGCAACTTTTAAATAATAATAATAATAATAATAATTTCTCTAGAGTATCGATAGCAGTACCGAGGACGTCGGAGCTTATAAATACTCCGGTATTTTCTAATATAGTACCGGTTCCCGTTTAAAACCGGGGTCCGGGGGGCATCCCTACTTCATCAAACGGGGTTTGACAGAGAGCGAGCGAGAGAGAGAGGGAGAAACAGATACACCCTCGCGTCACGCTGTCGTCTCTCTGTGTCTCTCTCTCTCCCCCTCTCTATCTCTCTCTCGATTCGGGAGCATAACTAACGGCCCGTCTATGGAAGACTTCCTCAAACGGGAGAGAGAGAAAGAGAAGGGGACCTGCGTATCTCCAACTTTGTTTACACAGTGCTCCGTCTCTCCCTCCCCCCTCTCTCTCTCTCTCTCTCTCTCTCTCTCTCTCTCTCTCTCTCTCTCTCTCTCTCTCTCTCTCTCCCCTCTCTCTCTCTCTCCCCCTCTCTCTCTCCCCCCCCCTCTCTCTCAGGTCTGTTCTTCCAGTGGGTGTTGTGCAGTGCTATCTGGACAGTGTCTCTGGTCGCTAACATCGCCCTCGGGGCCCCTGTGTTCTGGCCCCTGGCCATGTTGGGAGGAGCCCTCTGGGCCACAGGTAGTTAACCCTCTCACTGCCACACGACGACAGCCGGTTAACCCTTTCACTGTGACAATACAGAAGGTTAGCCCCTTTACTATCACACAACCGACGGCGATGCTCCATCATTAGCATCATTAGCTCCGCGGGTCCATTTGCATGTTCTTGTTATCTAGAGACATCTATGGACCGGACCTCAGGGAATGTGTTGCCAGTGTCAGAAATATTGTGTCTGTTACTGAGTAAATTGTAATGAACCAAAGGAGAATAATACATTTTCTTTTCTTTTCTCTGTTCATCTTTGATGGTGAATAACACCATGCTAAATTTACCAGACATGAAAAACTGCCACTGAGCTCATTCACCACCTTCTTGAGATCACGTGTAAAAAAAAAAAAAAAAAAACTTAAACAACTGAATAAAGGGAAGATGATTAAACAGAAGGTTTTGTAGATACAGTACAGAATTCTGCCATCCGGACACATGCCATTTTGAAATATGATTATCGACGTAGCGACGTCTAATAGTATAATACTATAATATTAGTGTCGCCTAGGGGTGGACGGTATGGTCTAAAATTTATATCACGGTATAATTTGAAGCATAGACGGTAACGGTATATATCACGGTATCATCGTTTTTGATAAAAAAAAAATTATTTTATATAATTTTTTTTTTTTTTTATAAAATATATATATTATATAATTAGACTTGTACTTGTATTATCTGCGAGACATCGCCACCACGCAACAAGCTCCACTGTCTGTGTGTACTCTAGTAGCCTCCAGCTACGGCCAGGATTATCCGGAGCTGCACCTGGACCTATACTCGAGTAGCCTCGAGCAGAGCTACGGCCAGGATTCTCCGGCGCTGCACCTGGACCCTATTGGCATAACGTTACTTAACTGTGCTCATCAAGCCCTCAGCTCGAATACGCATCGAATCAGTGTTATAAGACATTGATATCAGGAGCTATCTGTAGCTACTGCTAGCCGGATATATATAACGTTAATACAACGCCTCAGTGAATTATTTAGTTCAATGGGACATTTCGTTTTGAACGGTGAACCAACTTGCGTTAACGTGAGCTAACGGCTAACGGAGCTATCATACACGTCTACTCTACTAGACTTGATGGAGCGTTTGTTGATGTCAGGAGCTATCGGTAGCTGGCCGACTAGATACCGTTCGGTTAGACAATGCCTCATCATGTATTAAACTAAAAGTGAATAGTTGACTGGGTCATTTTGTAACGGTAGCTAAGCTAACGTTAGCTCAGGGAGACGTCCCGTCCCACTAGACTACTAGTAGACCCGTGTTTACATGCGTGCGGTAGGGGCTGGCACGCCCACTGCGCGAAGCCTCCTAAATAACTTTTTCCAGTTCGCACATATCTATTATCTATGACTAATTCTATCTATTTTTAGGGGCAAATGCGAGTGAAATAGTCGCGCAGTGGTTACATGACGTCATTGCTATTTTAGAGCTGCACTACCGGTTACACGGTATAGGCAAAATCCATACCGTAGAGCAAATTCATACCGTTTATACCGTATACCGTTTATACCGTCCACCCCTAGTGTCGCCTAATCTTTATCTGCAACTGTGAAGAAAAAACCCCAATGGTTTAAACAGAATGAATAGAGACATAAAAAAAATATATAAATTTGTGTATTTAATTAATTCATAAAAAATTCGACTGTTGATTTAGAATTCCAATGTCAACATTATGATCGAAGCTGCGACGCATTCGGTACAGCAGCCCTAACGCTCGTAGGCAACGTGACGGTGGAGTCATTGTCCTCGAGGATAAGGATGGACTTTATTAATCCCCTTGGGGACATTCGGTGACATTACACATACAGCCATAGCCTCATTATACAAATATTTCACAATCATCAGTTACATTTGACAGTAATAATGGCACACATGATAAATTCAAACAAGCATGTACATTTGTTGAAAACATGCCGACGGGCGGTCAGGTGGCGTAGCGGAGATTGCGTTCGTCACCAACGCCGGAGATGCTGGATTCGCGTGTTCGAATCCAGCTCCCGGCGTTGTCACCAGCTTGGCTGCTGGCCGTTCACACTAATACAATTGGCAGTATTAGAGGGTGGGGAAAGCTGGCGGGTGGGTCCTGGGCGTTGTGGACAGCGACCCCTACAGTTCGGTCGGGGCGCCTGCTCAGCGAGGGTAGGATCTGGAGAGAGGTAGTGCGGCCTTCCACACGCTACACTCTCCCCGGTGAGAATCTGCGCTGCCAGGCTGGCTGCACATGCGTCGGAGGAAAGCCTGTGACAGTCTCCGGCCTCCCGGACCAACAGTAGGGGAAAAGTGCGCAACAACCAGGAAGGGTGGGATGGGAGAAAAAAAATCGGAAAAAGAAGGAGGGGGAAAAAGGTAAAAAAAAAAAAAACATGCCGACTACAGTAATGAAAATGTGATAGAATCCTATAAAAATGTGGACGCACTTGGCCTACGTTCCGTTAGGTCTTGAGACAGCGTATGCATTAGTCTTGTAGGTAACGTGGCGGTGATGTCATTGTCCTTGTAGGTAACGTGGCGGTGATGTCATTGTCCTTGTAGGTAACGTGGCGGTGATGTCATTGTCCTTGTAGGTAACGTGGCGGTGATGTCATTGTCCTTGTAGGTAACGTGGCGGTGATGTCATTGTCCTTGTAGGTAACGTGGCGGTGATGTCATTGTCCTTGTAGGTAACGTGGCCGTGATGTCATTGTCCTTGTAGGTAACGTGGCCGTGATGTCATTGTCCTTGTAGGTAACGTGGCGTGATGTCATTGTCCTTGTAGGTAACGTGGCGGTGATGTCATTGTCCTTGTAGGTAACGTGGCCGTGATGTCATTGTCCTTGTAGGTCAGGGGTGTAAAAAGTACCCAGAAATTATACTTAAGTGAAAGTATTGGGTACCGTCTCAAAATCGTACTCAAGTAAAAGTCAGAGTATCTGGCTAAAAACACACTTGAGTAAAAGTGAAAACGTTTCTACTTTTTAAATGTACTTACCGGTAAGTACTAAAAAGTCAAAGTAAAAACCTTTTTTCTGACCGTCTATTCTTCTGATAGCAGGTGTTTAATCAAAGATCCCCGCTTTCTAGTCTTGCACAAGGACCAATCAGCACAGGGGTATGGGGCGGGTTCATTTTCCATTGATGGGGATTTGATTGGCTGTTTTTAAATAAAGCGCGGCCGCAGGATTATTAACGTTAGCGTTAGTTCGGCCAGAGAAACAAATATACTAATTAAAATTGTTGGACCTGCGAGATTTGTACTTTGTACTTTGTAGGTCTGCATTTTAAATGTAAGGAGTAAAAAGTGTTTTTTTTTCTCTGAAATGTAATTGAGTAAAAGTACAAGTATACAAACCTAATAATATAAAGTATAAAGTATAAAGTACAAATCCCCCCAAAACAGTACTTAAGTATTGTAACAAAGTACAATTACTCCAGTACTTTCCACCCCTGCCTGCAGGTAACGTGGCGGTGGTGCCCATCGTGAAGACCATTGGGCTCAGTCTGGGTCTGCTCATCTGGGCCTCCTTCAGCCTGCTGATGGGGTGGGCCAGCTCCAGGTACCACACACTACACACACACAGACTAGGGCTGACCCCTATTAGTCGATTAGTCGGTCGAAAGGAGCCGTAGTCGACTGGCCAACCTCTTAGTCGGAAAAAAAAAATTATAATATTTTTTATTTTATTTTTATTTTTGTATCATTCTTTCCAAAAGAAAAGAGGCCTAGAAGCGTGGCTAACGCTAATGGCACGCATACCAGAGGCTAACTGCCTACGAAAACAGGCACAGCGGCACTGAAAGAGGATTTCACCATCTAATGAACACACTAGACTAGACAAATATCAAGATGTATCCATCAGTGGACCAATTGCATGCTTTTGCAGAGGACAAGAAGCCTTCAGTCGACTCCTTCAGACATTAAGCACCCCCCACAGCCCAAATGGAATCATAAAAATAAATAAAAAATAAAATGTAAAAATATTATAATTTCTTTTGTCGACCAATAGTCGACTAACGGCAAATTGTGGCCAATCATAGTCGACCATCCAAATCCTTAGTCGGGGACAGCCCTAACACAGACATACATATACACTAGTGTTGCACGGTTTACCGGTACTAAAATAGTATTCAAAACGATACTATACTGCATTTGGAGAAAAACGGTGGGAGGTTGTATTCCGTTGGATGTCCTTTTCTTGTCACAGCAGCTCACAAATCTTGCTGCTGTGTTTGCACATTGTTGTATTTCACCCAGTAGGTATGGGAGTTTGAGTTATTTTTCATGTTTTCTCTGTCTCTCTGTGTCTCTCTCTCTCCTCTCTCTGTGTCTCTCTCTCTCTGTCTCTCTGTGTGTCTCTCTCTCTCCTCTCTCTGTCTCTCTGTGTGTCTCTCTCTCTCCTCTCTCTGTGTGTCTCTCTATGTCTCTCTCTCCTCTCTCTGTGTCTCTCTCTGTCTCTCTGTGTCTCTAGGCTTGGTTGGTTTGGTATAGAAGCAGAGGAAGTGAACAACGCTACTCTAAACTACTGTGGGGCTGGTCTGTGTCTGCTCAGGTATTAACCTCTTAACCTCTAGCCATATCTTCAGAAGATTCGCCTAAAAATACATGCCCAAGTAAATGGAAGATTGCTTCCATCTTGTAGAATAGAATAGAAATACTTTTATTATCCTGAGGAAAATTTGACACTGCAAATCGCTCAACATTTAAACATTTAGACAGAACAACAAAACAAATCAAATTGCCTAAGATAAGAGTAGAATAAAATAGAATAAAAAATGGAATAAAATATACAGTAAATAAATACAGTAAAAATATACTGAAGTCTACAGTAGGTGTAATATTGCACAGTGCTGTTTCAAAGTAGGAGTCCAGGAAGATGGTAACTGTCACTCTGTGCTCAGTGATGCAGTGAGGCACAGTGATGCATTCATTGTATCGTCTGATGGCTGTTGGAATGAAGGACTTCCTGTGCCGTTCAGTGCTGCATTTAGGTAGTGTGAGCCTAGCACTGAACATGCTCCTCCTGTCAGCCAAGTCTGTGTGTAGTGGGTGGGAGGGGTATTCCCTGATGGCCTGGAGCTTAGCAAGGCTCCTCCTCTCCGCCACCCTCGCTAGAGAGTCCAGCTCCACCCCAACCACGCTACTGGCCTTCCTGACCAGCTTATCCAGCCTGTTTGTGTCCCCTGCTCTCAGTCCGCTGCCCCAGCAGGTCACAGCGTACAAGAAGGCGCCCGCCACCACCGACTCATAGAACATCCTCAACGTCCTTGTACAGACATTGAAGGATCTCAGCCTTCTGAGGAAGTAGAGTCGGCTCTGGCCCTTCTTGTACAGTGCCTCTGCGTGTTTTGACCCATTCAGTTTGTTGTCGATGTGCACACCGAGGTATTTGTACTCCT
This sequence comes from Notolepis coatsorum, assembly GCF_963971535.1. Taxonomy (NCBI): domain Eukaryota; kingdom Metazoa; phylum Chordata; class Actinopteri; order Aulopiformes; family Paralepididae; genus Notolepis; species Notolepis coatsorum. The sequence continues at coordinate 1,428,447 of NW_028174880.1, forward strand.
CAACATTTGCATGTTCCTGGTATCTAGGGACATCTATGGATCTCAGGGAATGTATTCCCAGTGTCAGAAATATTGTGTCTGTTACTATGCTTGAGTAAATTGTAATGAAACAAAAGAGAATATCAATTATTATTATTATTAAAAAAAATGCATCTTTGACAGTGAGTAACACCATGCAAACATTGACCAGACCTTCTTGAGATCAAGTGTACAAAAAATCTAAGCAAATAAATAAAGGGAAGATGATTTAGTTTTGTAGATACAGTACTGAATTTTCCCATCTGGACACATACAATTTTAAATATGAATATAGAATATTGAATATCAGGACTATAAATTACCTTATTATGGCCAAGTCATACATCTATGGATCAGGCCAAATCTCATCTTTCCAATGGCAGAGTTCAATCTGGATGTAGTATCACCGGGCGCCCGTTTCAGGGCAGCAAATTCTGTGAATGAAATCTAATGTATAGTACAGTAACTTTTTTATAATGTAAATAGCTCCGCCATTTTGCATCAGATTGAAACATATTTTTTTCTAGATGTTCGTAGAAAGGTAAAGAAACAAACTACGTTCTATTTTATGGTAATAACGTTCAGGTTTGTGAGACATAATTATGAAAAATAAAGTTGAAATAATTTCACATCAGAGAAAAGGGGCTGGCGTGAGCTGGGTAGTGTAGTTTTATGAAATTCGAAAGCCCATCGAAAGCCCTGGGTCTCTTCTTTCACGAGGGTCAAAGTCAAAGGGTCAAAGTGGGTATAAAACAGGAGGGAAGACTGTCAAGTTTTAAACTGTGGATACCAAACAGAGAAGGTAAAGACAACTTTGAACTGTTGAACAGTAATCCAGAACAATCTTATTGCACTGTAAAATATATATATCTTTTTTAATCTATTCTACAATTTGATTGCACTATTTTACTCTGTCTATTCTATCTTACTCTTTTTATCATTGTCTATTTAAAACTGAATCAAACCATAAACAGGGTGGCCTGTTGGGATGTTAGATCCTAATGTGAAAAACTGATTTTATATGTCTGCACTTTATGTGCTCATTTTATGCCTTATGTCTTCTTTCTGTTGTGAAGCACTTTGAGCTGCAGTTTCTGTATGAAAGGTGCTATACAAATAACGTTTATTATTATTATTATTATTATTATTATTATAAGACTACACTCACATTTTGCTGTGCCATTTCCTCACGTCAATATCTGCCGGTTTCCGTCTCAATGTGCTGAGATTTCTATAAACTCATATGTATTCATATAACGCTTAAATCATTGGTAAACAAACGTAGTGCTGAAAATATACACTTTGAGTGCTGTTTTGATAGGGTTGGGGTCTTTACTCTTGGCTACATTTGAAAAGATTTTTTTTAAATTAATTATATTATATGTCTGCACTTTATGTGCACTATTTTACTCTGTCTATTCTATCTTACTCGTTTTTATTATTGTCTATTTAAAACTGAATCAAACCATAAACAAGGTGGCCTGTTGGGATGTTAGATCCTAATGTGAAAAACTGTGATTTTTTATGTCTGCACTTTATGTGCTCATTTTATGCCTGTCTTTTTTCTGTTGTGAAGCACTTTGAGCTGCAGTTTCTGTATGAAAGGTGCTATACAGATAACGTTTATTATTATTATTATTATTATTATTATTATTATTATTATTATTATTATTATTATTATTATTATTATTATTATTATTATTATTATTATTATTATAATTAAGGCTGTCAAAGTTAACGCGGTATTAACGTGTGATTAACGAACGTGTGTGTGTGTGTGTGTGTGTGTGTGTGTGTGTGTGTGTGTGTGTGTGTGTGTGTGTGTGTGTGTGTGTGTGTGTGTGTGTGTGTGTGTGTGTGTGTGTGTGTGTGTGTGTGTGTGTGTGTGTGTGTGTGTGTGTGTGTGTGTGTGTGTGTGTGTGTGTGTGTGTGTGTGTGTGTGTGTGTGTGTGTGTGTGTGTGTGTGTGTGTGTGTGTGTGTGTGTGTGTGTGTGTGTGTGTGTGTGTGTCAGTGCTGTGATCTTCTTCTTCATCAAGACTGACGTCTCCAGTCGACCAGGCGGCCCTGAAGAAGAGACTCCTCTGCTACCTGACAGAGTAGGTCGGCGCTGTTCCACACTAAACATCGGCCCCTTTCAAAATAACCCAGGCTCGTTTTCTAGATCGTGAGATATGACGTGTTCATGCGCAAATCATTCGGGTTGCTCGCCTGAAACCTATATTATTTCCAAATCAAAGGTTAAACCTAGGGATGCTCGATATTGGCCTTTTTTACCGATACCGATATACCGATATTGTCCAACTCTTAATTTCTGATACCGATATCAACCGATACCGATATATGCAGGGTTTCAGGTAATTAACATTACATATCTCTTGTTGTGGAATTAACACAACATTATGCATACTTTTGACAATAAATAAAATCAGAATTTGTTCTTACTTGCTTGCCTGGGTAAATAAAGGTTATAAAAATGTAAAAAAAAAAAAAAATTGAAAACCGATACCGATATTTTCCGATATCACATTTTAATGCCGATATCGGCCGATAATATCGGTAGGCCGATAATATCGGACATCCCTACAAATATAGATGTTTCTTCACAAAATCATGAAGGGGGGGTGGGGGGTCGTTTCACGAAGCTGCGATCGTTACCAAAAGCATGTTTTAGGTTCGGTAAAATACCGAATACTCTCTCTC
>NW_028174880.1:1434187-1474187 GCF_963971535.1 Notolepis coatsorum
AACCGCAGCAATATGAGCTACGTTATGCGTAAATGTGCGCTCTGTGCCTAAAGTCGAGACTCGACAGTACTGAACCAGAACAATTATTTAGGAGCACATTTTTAGCATGATTAAAAACGATGGTTCGAACATCCGTTCGAATAAAAACCTGGCAAAGTTTGAATACCAAAAACAGGCTTTAGGGACAGCTCTACTCTCTCTCTCTCTCTCTTCTCTCGTTCTTCTCTCTCTCTCTCTCTCTCTCTCTCAAATATATTATTTATTAAATCTAGGAATAATTAAACTTGAAGACATGGTTAAGTTTCAAACAATGTTAATTATGTTTAGGGCAAGAAATAATACACTGCCAGAAAAACTACAAAATCCTTTCATTTAGAAAGTGAGTTTAGTAGGAGAAAATACAATTTTAAACATCAGTTTGCACGTACCACACTTAAACAGATGTGTCCTTCAGTTATTGGTGTAAAGTTATGGAATTCTCTCCATAGCGAGCTTAAGGGATGTAACAGTGTTTATCAATTAAAAAAAATGTATAAAAAAAAAATATTTAGTCAGTATGAAAATCAAAATGTGATCTCAATAGTGAGATCTTTTCTTTTTTTTTCTCTTCTCTTTCTTTTCTTCTTTATTCTTTATCATTATTATTATTATTGTTTAACTGTGGATTGTGTTTCTTTTATAATGGTATAAATGATTATTTGTGTACATAAGGTTATACGCCGACCATTAAGAAAATACATGTTAGTTTAGGAATAAGGGGCAGGTAATTATAAGATTTATTCTTCTTCCTGCTCCTTTTGTCCATGGAATGGCTATTTATGATTTTTTAATGAAGAAACTATGATTGTATTATTCCATGTGGCAAATAAAAACTCTGAACTGAACTGAACTGAACTCCTTCTCTCTCTCTGTTTCTCTCTCTGTCTGTCTCTCTCTGTTCCTCTCTGTCTCTCTCTCTCTGTTTCTCTCTGTCTCTCTCTATCTCTCTCTTTCTCTGTATCTCTGTCTCTCTCTATCTGTGTTTCTCTCTGTTTGGTAAACATACATTTCTTCAATCATCATTGATAGTGTGTGCATGCATGTATATGTGTATATGTGTGTATGTGTGTATGTATATGTGTGTGTATATTGAAAGTACACTCTAAAAGCGTTTGATTGCTGCAACAGTTAGGACAAAGCAGGTAGAAGATAACACAACAGGTGGTTTGATTGATCTTTATTTATCTCGAACAACCATAAACACACAAACTTGAAATAACAAAAACTAAATAAAATACAAATACAAATAAAATAAAAATATATCTTCCTAGACATGGAAGCAATTGTCAACATACTGTAGCTCAAGACAAATGGTTTTGTTCGAGAAGGGACAGAAAGAAGCAAAGCTTCTCTGGTCCTGCCCCTTCCTTACAATATCATATTAATATGTCATAAGTTATCTATCAATATCAAAAATAATATACCTATCCACTACAGCAAAAGATAAATAAATAATTACAAAAATACTAGTTCACATTATTTTCAAGCTCCTCTAATTTATGCTTGTCCAAGAATTTAGATTCAGATTTAGAATATACCAGAAGATGAGTTTATTCTAGTCACACAAGTAAAGGATTCCACAGATGGAATATGCGGATGGAATGATCAATCGTGAGTGACATCAGTTTTTATTACTCAGAGACGTCACTTCCGACTGAGAGAAAGTCACGCGAGTTTGGTTGCCGCTCGCAACGGAGTTTGTTTGTTGATTTGGTGTGTATTCTTGGTGTGTATTCTTCTTATCTATTAGTGCTGTCAATACCGGTAGATAAAAAATAATTAACTAATTAATCTCTCAATTTTCTGTAATTAATCTAGATTAGGGATGTTCGATATTGGATTTTTTACCGATATACAGATATTGTCCAACTTTAATTTCCGATACCGATATCAACCGATACCGATATATGCATATATCTTTGTTGTGGAATTAACACAACATTATGCATTCTTTTGACAATAAATAAAATAAGAATTAGTTCTTACTTGCTTGCCTGGGTAAATAAAGGTTAAATAAATGTAAATAAATGTAAATTGTAAATGTTTTAATTTTTTTTTAACACTGATACCGATATTTTCCGATATTACATTTTAATGCCAATATCGGCCGATAATATCGGACATTTCTAATCTAGGTTAATCTAGATTAAAAAATCGCATTTTTCTACTTAAGACCGAAGCTTGTAACAGATATTTACTTGAGTAAAATCATGGAATTAATGTAAAATCAACACAAAGAAAGTATATTTAGATTCTTTGAATACAGTTTCTCTGTGAAATACAAATGTTCAACAAAACCATCAACATTGACTCAGCTAGACCTCTTTCTTATATCCGCTGCGCTAACAGAAATAAAAACAACCCAGGCCTATGTTAAAGTGCAGATTGGCTTAGAGGATGATAATGTCTTGTATGAACTACCAGTGATATAAATCATATTAACAACAAAAATGTGTTCCATCTTCATGTCAGATGATTTTCAAAAAGGTGCATGAGTCAATGGGGAAAAAGAACAAGCAAAGATACGGCTGAAAGTTCAGAACGTTGAACATTTTTCACTCCATAGATGAATCTAGATAAAAAGTATTAGGGGGTGGGAAGCTGGTGGGTGGGGATCGGACGTTGTGGACAGCGACTCCTACAGGTCGGTTGGTGCGCCTGCGCAGCAGAATCAGGAAGCGACAGGGGGCGGCGTGTCCGTCCCACGCAGACCCCCGCCGCTGAGAGATCGCGCTGTGCAGGAGAAAAGATGCGACGGCTGCCTCCTCGTGTACCGGAGGGGACACGTGATGCAAGGCTTCGTCCACATTGCAGCCGACCAGTGGGAGGCATGGTCTAACAGCGTTCGAGACAGGGGAGGGCAGAATTAGACGATACGAAATTGGGATGGGAAGTAGATAAAAATGGGAGAAAAAGTAGATAAAAAAAAAAAAAAATTATAAACTGTATGCCTCACTGTGTGGAAGAGACTGGGATCATTCTTTTGTGCAACAAGGCAACATCAGGCTCGACTTAAAACATTACTTCCCTAACTTAGTGAAACTAAATGTAACAAATTAACACATAGATATAAATGTACTGAATGGTTATTTCTTATTTTATTTTTTATTAATTTCTTTTTTAAATCCAATATATATATATATTTTTTATAGCTACCGATCCAGCAATTTTACTGATATCGGCGGTATACGTGTGTTTGTGGATAGCGTTGGCTAGATTTTATGTATCCCCCTAACCCTAACCCCAACCCTAATTTAAGAAATGGTTAAAATCCTGAAAATGAATACATATTCGATATGTATGGTGAGGAGTCGGACTGAAGTTAATAATGATATTCATGAAAGAAATTGGAACAATACATGAAAAATATATGTTTTTACTGAGATTGCTGTGTGTGTGTGTGTGTGTGTGTGTGTGTGTGTGTGTGTGTGTGTGTGTGTGTGTGTGTGTGTGTGTGTGTGTGTGTGTGTGTGTGTGTGTGTGTGTGTGTGTGTGTGTGTCAGGGTTCCTCTCAGGTGTGATGTGGGGCGTCGCCACCTGCTGTTGGTTCCTGGCGAACACCTACCTCTCTGCTGTGGTCAGCTTCCCCATCATCACCACGGTAACCACACACACACACACACCTACCTCTCTGCTGTGATCAGCTCCCCCATCATCACCACGGTAAACACACACACACACACACACACACACACACACACACACACACACACATATATCTATACATATACACACTAGGGGTGTAACAGTATGTACCTCGGTTTTGAAGTCACGGTTCGGTACGGGTTTTCGGTACAGTGGGGGAAAGTTTGACTTTCCATGTTCCACTCAGGGGTGATGTAGTGTGCAGTAACTAATAGTACTTGTAGGGCTGTCAACGAATATTCGAAATTGAAATTAATAATCGACTTGTAATTTATTTTTTAAAGAATAATAATTATATTAGATTGTGAAAAAACAGCCCCCGGGGGCGGTCGTTAGTGATTAACATACTGTTGTTGTAGTGGCCGCTTGTCGCTCCCCAATGAATAGACAAGCGTCCACGATGCACCCGCAAATTACTTCTACTACTCAGTCCCAAAGTTGTGATGTTGAATTAATTGAATGTCCAAAGTTGCTCCTCTTACGGTTTACAGGGTTTATTGTTGTCCAAAGGTAAATGATAGTGAATGAAGGGTTTAAACAGAACAGTTGTCAATTGCTCAGATCCAACAGTGAAACAGTGAAACAGGTAGAAAATTGTATCTAATCACAGGTGCACAAAGACTGCAGTGATCACCTTGGCTATTTATAGGAGTGGGCTGTAATGGGTGGTGAGCCCTCTAGTGTCCAAACATAAATAAGACAGTCTAAACAGTGCAAAGTTCTAATATATAATATAATATATAGATAATAATAATAATACTAACAATAATAATAATAATCTATAACAAGAACACTCATTGGCCTTTACACCGGCCCCTAATTGTGCCTACACAATTACAAAACAAATAACATGGTCGGGTGAGTGTTCATTATAGCCTGCAATCCTCAATAATAATCAATTTCAAATCATAGTTCTAAACACGAAGAAGCTTGACTGGGGCTCTGGTTTTCGCTTGTTGTCCCTGTGCATGGGAAGAACAAATTAATTAGTAATTCGAATAACAGTCAAGGTAACTCGATGATAATATTCAAAGTTCAACAGAGCCCTATAGCTCTGATAGGCATACAGCCAATGTCCACTGGTTGTGACTCTCCATCGGGGTCGTCAGGACTTTCTGCGGTAAGTCGGTCGGGAGGTTTCAGCCATTCTTCCCCAGGTTTCCTTTACGCCGTCGTCTTTTGTAGTTTCTCCTCTTGGAAACTGGCACATCCAAAAGTGTTTGGCCATCACCGGCCCCGGTAACACCATGGGCTTCCACTTGATAAGCTTCTTCAGGCAGTTGCTCCTCCACCGGCTCGTCATCTCCTCCAACACTCCCGTCCTCAGCAGGTCCTTGCAGAGCAGAGCCACGTCTCGGGAGATGCACCCCCATGCTGCCGTCCCTCTCCTCCTCCGGACGGTGCCGCCCGGTCAGCCCTCCTGGACTGGCTGCGACTGCTGCTGTCCTGCTTCTGAGAGCTCTCGTTTTAAACACTGGAGGTTCAGTAGTGGCCCTGTTGTGTGCATCTTCCTTATGTGCATCTTCCTCCTCCTCTGCCTCACTCTCTGAGGAGCTGCAGCCGCACACATCATCTGGTTTCCCAGTACGTTCCTCATCTGTGGAGTCATCTGATTCCTCTCTCTCATCATCCTCCTCCTCGTCCTCGTCTTCATCAGGTGCACGTGTAGCAGAGTCAATGGTTGGTTTTGCTGGTGCTGTTTCAGGTTCTTCCTGCATTTCCTCTGCAGCACTCTCCTCCACAGCTGCCACACTGTACCTCTCCCTCTCAGCGTCTGACACAGTGATTTCCTCTGTCACTGCTTCTTCCTCTCTGCCTTCGTCGTCACCGTCCTCCTCTTCATCAACGTTGTCCTCCTCCTCACCGTCCCCATCATCATCATCATCGTCTGGTTCGTTCTGAGGAAGTCTCTGGGTAGGACTCAGCAGGTCGCCTTCAACCACACCCTGGAGGGAACATAAAGTGGGATTGAATGGTCATCGTCATTCCCATCATCATCGACGCCGTCCTCTTCCTCACCATTGTCATCTGGTTCATTCGGAGGAAGTCTCTGGGTAGGACTCGGCAGGTCGCCCTCCACCGTCCACTCCTTGGAGGGAACATGAGGCGCGCTCGCTTCGTCGTCCTCTTCTTCTTCCTCATCATCGACGTCATCATCATCGAATCTATAACAAGAACACTCATTGCCTTTACCGTTGTATTTGTTCGGTACACAGCCGCACGGTACGGTACGGTACACGCTGAAATGGTTCGGTACGGATACGCGTACCTTTTACACCCCTAGTACACACTCGCACACACTCACACACACACACACACACACACACACTCACACACACTCACACACACACACACACACACACACACACACACACACACACACACACACACACACACACACACACACACACACACACACATAACATGCACATACATATACACACTCACACACTCTCACACTCACACACGGCAAATACACACACATATACATATACACACACTCTCTCACACACACACACACACACACACACACACACACACACACACACACACACACACACACACTCGCACACACACTCGCACACACACTCACACACCACACACACACACACATACATGCACACATACATATACACACTCACACACACTCTCACACTCACACATGCAAATACACACACATATACATATACATATACATATACACACACTCTCACACACACACACACACATATATACACACACACACACACACACACGTATACATATACTCACACACACCCACACACACATGCACACACATATATACACACACACATACATATACACACACACACTCACACACACAAACAAGTTCATATTCTAACATTGGTAGAAGGTCTGAACCTGTAATAAAAACAACAACAACATTCATTACATTTTTTTATCAATAATGATTTGGGCGGAAAGCAATAATTATATTCCACACCTTTCTAAAAACTGGATGTATTCTGTTTTAAATGATTACTCTACACAAAACGTTATCTGTAGCACTTTTAAACGGTGTGTGTGTGTGTGTGTGTGTGTGTGTGGTGTGTGTGTGTGTGTTGTGTGTGTGTGTGTGTAGGGTCCAGGGCTGATTGCAGCATTGTGGGGGTGTTGGTGTTTAAGGAGATTAAGGTAAGTGTGATAATTATAGTTACTGTTTTGTGATCTGTGTGTGTGTGTGTGTGTGTGTGTGTGTGTGTGTGTGTGTGTGTGTGTGTGTGTGTGTGTGTGTGTGTGTGTGTGTGTGTGTGTGTGTGTGTGTGTGTGTGTGTGTGTGTGTGTGTGTGTGTGTGTGTGTGTGTGTGTGTGTGTGTGTGTGTGTGTGTGTGTGTGTGTGTGTGTGTGTGTGTGTGTGTGTGTGTGTGTGTGTGAGAAAAAACCACCAGGGTGATTTCAGCATTATGTCATTATGAAAAGTTCCAATAATCATATTGGAAGATGCATTCGCCTGATGGTAAAATCAATGGCGTGTAAAGCTTCATACTGTATACAACACCAGTAGAGACGGGCTGCAAGGTAAACTGAGGCGCATGGCTCAAAGTAGAAACACACTCATCATTAATAACGGGGGCGGGGCTGTGTATTCCTCATCAAATAAGTGACCAGCATTGGCAACATGTTTGTTAAATACCAAGCTGTCTTATATTTGGGCCGAAAGAGAGAGAATCATTTAACGCCCTCTCACACAGATACGTACACGCATAGTAACATAGTGAAATGTTACAATCTAAAATGTAAATCTCTTTCTCTCTCTGTCTCTGTCTGTCCCTCTCCCTCTCTCTCTCTCCCCCTCTCTCTCCCCCTCTCCCTCTCCCCTCTCTCTCTCCCTCTCCCCCTCTCTATCCCTCTCTCTATCCCTCTCCCTCTGCCTCCCGCTCCCTCTCTCTATCTGTCTCTCTCCTCTCTCTCCCCCTCTCCCTCTCTCTATCTGTCTCTCTCCCTCTCTCTATCCCTCTCTCTATCCCTCTCCCTCTGCCTCCCGCTCCCTCTCTCTATCTGTCTCTGTCTCCCTCCCCCTCCCCCTCCCTCTCTCTCAGGGGTTGTGTAACTTCCTGGTCCTAGGAACTGCTTTCTCATTGGTCCTCGCAGGAGCCCTATTGACAGCCTTCTCTAAGGTGGACTGATGGAACTACGGAACATGAATTTACTGACATCACAGACGGATACATGCTGCTCTACAGTACACTAGTGCCATCTATGACCTCATACATTTGGGAAAAGGACTGAAAGGGACCAAGCTGTTTGATAGTGAATGTGTTCCTTCCTATTCTCTTAACCTGTGTAGCTTAAAGGTGCTATATAGTAACATTCAGCCACTAGATGTCGCACTAGAGCACCAGCGTGTCATTTATCCAATCGGGTGCATTCCACGTGGGGGGAAATGGGAAGTAGGGAGGGGGGGATACATGTAAACAACAACATGAGCCAAAATGATGAATTCATTAACTCATTCCCTGCCAACAACGATTAATACGTGTTTGTCCGCCAATTGTTGAACGCCAACCACGTGTATATATATATACGTTATTTTGATCGTTATTTCTTTTATTCGTTATCCATCCAGGGGGAGCCTGTGTAACCATAGGGAATGAGTCTGAGATCGCAAAAGTCCAATACCGCCGCCTGGTGGTATGTGGCCGATGTTGCACTCCCTTTGAGACTCTGTGTATGGGCTGTGTGTCGATGAAATTCATCCTGGCGGGTTTTTCTAGTCGCCTGGACCGGGGGCTCTACCCCGATCGCATTGAAATTGAACAGTTTTCGGGACCGCCGATTCATTATGCTGTGGTGGGTTATGTCGTGACCCAAATGGACGTACGATCTAACGGATGGCAATCAAATGATTGGAATATTCTTTTTGAGCAATTTAACGTCAATTTCAGCTCGATTGTGCCTTGTTTTCATAGCCATCGCCCTGATCAGCGTATGCTCTTGTACTAACGAATGCCATTAATTAATTAATCAGAAACGATGATGGAACATAATATACCGATCATATGCATTTGAATTTTTAATTGTAGCGTGTATAGGGACGAAATGCCAATGGATTAAGTATAATATGCGTCGCGGCCTATTACTAGCCTCCCAGGAATGACCCTAAACCGCTCTAAAACCATACTTATATTCACCACGGTATAAAACGGGAACGTATGGATGGACAATTTTCTTTTTCTTTTTCACATCTTGAACGATAGATACTCGATGCCAAATGGGCCATATTATTGCATCCATAGCCATAATATATATATAGTTATAGCCCTGCAAACTCCATAGGTTTAATGCGTTGGCAGCACATAGTCATATCCCGTTCCCAACGCGGCGGTCAATGAGTTAATCAATCAATAATGTTCTGGGGAGGAAAAGCAATACTTTTATTCCACACCTTTCTAAAAAAGCTCTGGGTGTATTCTTTCTTAAAAATTATTACTATACATGAAATGTTATCTAGAGCACCTTTTAATAACAATGTTTTCAAAAGTGTCTTTTACTCCTTATTACTGGACCTCCGACCCTCCTACACAGAGCTGCCTCTACGCCTGTACTGTACTCTACTGTACGTCACACAGCCTGAAACTCACAGAGCTGCCTGTACTGTACTGTACTGTACGTCACACAGCCTGAAACTAGGGATGCACTGATCCGATATTGGTATCGGCCGCCGATATCAGTAAAATAGCTGGATCAGGTATTGGTAAAGAAAAATATATATATATCGGATTTTTATTTTTTTTACTTTTTTTAAAATAATAAATAAAATAATAAATAACCATTTCAGTACATCTATGTGTTAATTTGTTACATTTAGTTTCACTAAGTTTGGAAAGTAATGTGTTAAGTCGAGCCTGATGTTGCCTTGTTGCACAAAACAATGATCCCAGTCTCTTCCACACAGTGAGGCGTACAGTTTATTAATTGAATGAATGAAGTTTATTTTCTGTTTTTGTTTGCAACAAATCAAAAACACACTTGTGATTCTTTACAATTCTTAAAAACTAAATATATTTGAATATAAAAAAAATAAAACGTGGATTAATTATTTTATTATTTAAAAAAAAAAAAAAAAAATTGGACAATGGGTATCGGATCGGTATCGGTATTGGCCGATACCCAAACCCAAGTATCGGTATCAGGACTGAAAAAGTCGGATCGGTGCATCCCTACCTGAAACTCACAGAGCTGCCTCTACGCCTCTACTCAAGATTCAAGAGGTTTATTTGTCACATACATACCAGGGCGCGTGTATGCCTTCTACAACTAGGGATGGGTACCGAATTCGGTACTTTCGAGGTACCGAACCGAAACACGTCGGTACTACCGAGTATCGATTCAAGTGAGATACCGATTTTTCTTTTATTTTTTTTTTTACCTTTTTTATTTTCATGTCAACATTCACACGCACAATATATGCTTAACTAGGATTTGACTTTATTCAACAACAAAGCAGTCGGAGCAATGGCAAGCCGAAAACTGCCGAAATTGTAGTTATTTGAAGTTTGGATTTTTTTTTTCACTACTGAGGTAGGTAAATTAAATTTCTTGAGACTAAAGTACAGAAAAAAGGTACCGTTGGGTACCGGTATCGATTCACAGGTACCGGTACCGTATCGGTTCAAATGTGAAAGGTACCCATCCCTATCTACAACAGAACTTCGTTTCCGCGTTCGAGTTTTGCGCTCTGATTGGCCAGGTCATGTGACATGTGCGCCAATCGTGGGACATCAAGTTCTGCGCCTATTTCCGGGTCTAACAGCCTGCAAACTACCTGGCGTTCTATCGCCATGCTCTAAGACAAACTCTAACCTTAACCAACTTCGAAAGAGCGCCTAAGCTTAACCAGTGTAGAAACTTGCGGTCCCACGATTGGGGGCGTACATGTCACATGACCAGAAATGACCTGGCCAATCAGAGACGCGGAAACAAAGTTCTGTTGTAGAAGGCATTCAGGCTACCAGGGCATACAGTGAAATGCGGGTGGTCATGTCCGCATCGATTGTGCAAAAATACTAATAATAAAATAGACATACATAAACGGGTAATAAAAAGACATAAGATGGGCATGATAAAATAGACATGCTAAATTCCTGAGAAGGCACTGGGTCCTATGTACACTACTATACAATATACAGTTTTAACTCCCGTCATTATACTATACTTACTATATCTAAACTATACTATATAAGAACCACATCGGTTCTTTCCTTAAAGTGACCTTTATATTCTTCATTCCAAGTGACCTTTCCATTTTGTTTAAAGCGATTGCAGAATGTGTGTTGTGTGTGTGTGTGTGCTCATGTGTACTTGTGAGTGGAGAGTTCAGTGTTCTGATGGCCTGGGGAAGAAGCTGAGCCAGAGTCTCTCTGTTCTCGTAGCGTGTGTACGTAGGCACTTGCCTGAGCGCAGCAGCTTGAACAGACTGTTGTTGGGGTGTGTACAAGGCTGTACTCTACGTCACACAGTCTGACTGTCTTATAACTGTAAAAATATACTGACCTCTGCCATCAAATTTGTTGGTAGAAAATGCAGCAATAACCTTTTGCTTGTATACATAGTATCACAAATAACCAAAAGGTAAAGGTGCTATCCAATACAATCCAACTTTATTTGTATAGCACATTTAAAAACAACATGGTTGACCAAAGTGCTTCACAGTAAAAACCATAATAGGGTGGCAATCACCAGAGGCCTCACGATACGATACTATCACGATACTTGAGTCACGGTACGATAGTATTGCGATACTAAATATATTGCGATATGCTGAGTATTGCGATTTATTACCTTTTTTCAACTGCAAAGTAAAACTTTGTCAACATGTTTTATCTAATAAAATAAAGTTCAGTCTGTTCATCTCACTTCAATCATTTTTATTGCAGAACGTGGTATTTTCTCAAGCAGACAGATGTCAACCCTGTAATCTGTGTTGCATGTACCTGACAAACTGAACTGTTTGTATTACAGTCATATTCCAACTTAACTGAATGCACACGTGTGTGTGCTGTGTGGACTATTGTACTATTACAGGTATTGAAATTAACAATGCAACTTCCTTATAATCTTTTTTATTTTTTTTAATGAATAATTAAATATCGATACTTGGCGTCCCTGTATCGATACAGTATCGCCACGCAAAGTATTGCGATACTACTACGTATCGATTTTTCCCCCCACCCCTATACTATAGTTAAAAAAAGATGGGACTTAAACACTGGGGGCTAGATCCACAAAGAGAGATAGAGAGGGGGAGAGAGACACACGGAGAGACAGAGAGAGACACACAGAGAGACACTGCAATCTGTTAATAAAATGTTCATTCAATCAATCACCGCGCAGTATCTCACTATGATTATAGTTATCTACTGTATAATTAACAGATTGCAGAATGGGGGTACAATACAGTACGGCTCAATACACACAATGTGTTAAGGGGATGCAGACCAGAGAAAGACTTTCGTCTTGTTTACATCAGGGTCCCCCATTTTCAATTCATAATGAATTGTAAGTAAGGGTGCAATTAGCACCGTGCAATCTATTCTTTGTGGATCTAGCCCTGGGAGCGTTGGGGCCAGCCTAATGTGGGGGGGGGGGGGGGGGGGGGGGGGGGGCGGCGGCAACTCGTTCCACAGTTTGGGGGCTGCAACCGCAAAATGCACGGTCCCCCCTGTTTTTTTAGCCTGGATTTAGGGACAACCAGGAGGGACTGGTCAGCAGATGGATAGATAGATAACATTCAGCCACTAGAGGTCACACTAGAGCCTGCATGTCATTTTTCCAATCGGGTGGATTCATGGGGAAATGGGAAGTAGGGAGGGGGGATACGTGCAACATGTAAACATTCATTTTGGACCGGCAAAAATGTTATATACATTAATGAATCACATAATTTTTGGCGTGAAAGCAATAATTTTACTCCACACCTTTCTAAAAGCTCTGTAGATGTATTATGAAAATAAAAAAATGTGTTTACATAAAAATATAATCTATAGCAGTGGTCCTCAAGCGTCTCTACTTTCCGTAGCTCCAT
Organism: Notolepis coatsorum; assembly: GCF_963971535.1. Classification (NCBI taxonomy): domain Eukaryota; kingdom Metazoa; phylum Chordata; class Actinopteri; order Aulopiformes; family Paralepididae; genus Notolepis; species Notolepis coatsorum. The sequence goes on from NW_028174880.1 coordinate 1,446,918, forward strand.
TTCTGCAGACCCCTCTCTGATTGGTTGAGCCCATTTCTGCAGACCCCTCTCTGATTGGCCGAGCGCGCGCATGCGCATGAGCCGCGACAAGCTCCTCTAGCCAGGAATCGAAAACTCCGTTAAGCTCCAGAGAGAGAGGCTGAAAACCCACAGTTCTTGCACGACGGATGGGAGCCGAATCCCGGATCCGAGTTTTCTGATGAATACCCCCAAAGCATGGAAGTATTGATTACGCCATAACGAATCATTAAAAAAATATACCGTTAACTGGAATATGTTGTGTGTGCCTTTACACATATGTTGGATTATGTAATTGGTTTGTCATTAAAAACCAATAATAATCGCTCGCATCGCCGGCTTCGCTGACCAGAGCTCTCTCAGATTCAACGTTTTTATTGCAGCCTGGAACATACATGTTTCGGAACCAATGTGTAACTAGACAGTTACAATATAACATTTATATTAATTAACCCAGTTAATGCCTTAAGAGAGAGTCTGGTGGTCAATGTGGTCAGTGGTAAATAAAGTTTTCATTCATTCATTCATTCATTCAATGTCACTTCGGATTGCTACGGAAATGTTGTGTCTTACTAATAATAACTAATTCCTTGGTCAATAGAAGTCTCTGTGATACTTTCTGAATATGATTTGGGAACATCAAATGGGCAGGGTTATAATAGAAGAAAGACAGTGTAAACAATATAATTAACTCTGAATATAATAATGAGGAAAAATAAACAGGATACACAACAAGGTGCATGAGATGAGGTTATATGTAGAACATGGTACAGTTACAGTAAGTGGGGAGTGCGTCATGGTACAGTTACAGTAAGTGGGGAGTGCGTCATGGTACAGTTACAGTAAGTGGGGAGTGTAAACACTAAACAGTGATTCAAACCCCCTCAATGTACAGTTTCTGACAGCTGGGCTGTGTTGAACTTGTCACGTGAAATAACGTTACTGTATGTGAATAAACCGCGAAATAACATAACGTTGTTATATAACGTTACAATGTACAGTTTTTGATAGCTGGCTGTGTTGTGAAATGTGCATAACGTTATGAATAAACCGCGAAGTCACGCGAAATAACGTTATACGCGAATCTGGTAGTACATTTCTTTTTATCTTCTTGATATGATAACATTACATCCGCCTTTTACCGCGTGACGAGCTAAACCAATCAGAGAGGGGCTTTGCTCAACCAATCAGAGAGGGGCTTCGCTCAACCAATCAGAGAGGGGTCTGCAGAAATGGGCTCAACCAATCAGAGAGGGGTCTGCAGAAATGGAGCTACGGAAAGTAGAGACACGGTTCTCAACTGGTCTAGCCTCGGGACCCAACATTTTCTTAAGTCGCGACCCACATTTTTGAACCACTATGATTTATTTCAACAACAAAAAATTGCAGTAATACACAATCTTTCATGCACTGTTAAAAACATGAAATAAACACAAATAAGTGCAACAAAAGTGCAACTAGGGCTAAAAACCCAATGAAATAAAATAATAATAAATAATAATATATGCTTCTTAGCAGATGTCTTAGCTTAACATAACAAACCTAAGTTTGGGGGAACTAATGGGATAACTGGGGTTGCAACAAAAGTGCAACTAGGGCTTAAAAACCCAATGAAATAAAATAATAATAATAAATAATTATGCTTCTTAGCAGACTTCTTAGCTTAGCATAACAGACCTAAGTTTGGGGGAACTAATGGGATAACTGGGGTTGCAACAAAAGTGCAACTAGGGCTAAAAACCCAATGAAATAAAATAATAATAATAATAAATAATTATGCTTCTTAGCAGACTTCTTAGCTTATCATAACAGACCTACAGTAAGTTTGCGGGAACTAATGGGATAACTGGGGTTGCAACAAAAGTGCAACTAGGGATAAAAACAATGAAATAAAATAATAATAATAAGAAATAATATATCCTTCTTAGCAGACTTCTTAGCTTAACATCCCAGGGAACGAATGGGATAACTGGGGATGTTGTTTGCTCCTGACAAGAGTCTCAAAGTCTGGGGTGATGGTAGACAAAGCAACTCTGAGGTCATGCTCAATGTCCAATCTTTTCGTCTGCTTTGTCTTCAGCTGGACCAGAGCTGAGAAGCCGCTTTCACAAAGATAGGTAGTGAAAAAAATATATACATAAAAAAAAAAAAAAAACACACACATCCGCGACACACTCAAAATGGCCCCGCGACCCACTTTTGGGTCGCGACCCACCAGTTGAGAAACACTGTACTAGATGACTTTACATAGAGATAAGACTGCTAGTTTACTAGTAGATGACTTTACATAGAGGTAAGACTGCTAGTTTACTAGATGACTTTACATAGAGGTAAGACTGCTAGTTTACTAGTAGATGACTTTACATAGAGGTAAGACTGCTAGTTTAGTAGATGACTTTACATAGAGGTAAGACTGCTAGTTTACTAGTAGATGACTTTACATAGAGGTAAGACTGCTAGTTTACTAGTAGAGGACTTTACATAGAGGTAAGACTGCTAGTTTACTAATAGATTACTTTACATAGAGGTAAGACTGCTAGTTTACTAGTAGATTACTTTAGATAGACTGCTAGTTTACTAGTAGATGACTTTACATAGAGACTGCTAGTTTACTAGTAGAGGACTTTACATAGAGACTGCTAGTTTACTAGTAGAGGACTTTACATAGAGGTAAGACTGCTAGTTTACTAGTAGATGACTTTACATAGAGGTAAGACTGTTAGTTTACTTTGTTGGGTTTTCAACATATACACAATTATTTGATTCAATGGTGGGTTCTGTTTTGTTTTATGCTGCTGGAGTATGGGGTTTTGATGATGCTCCTGAATGTAATGCGATCCAGAACCGGGCCATAAGATACTTTTTAGGAGTCCATAAATACACACCAAAAGGGGCTATAGAAGGGGACATGGGGTGGGATTCTTGCTTGGTCAAGCAAAAAGGTGAAATGGTGAGGTTATGGAACCGCCTGGTCCAGCTGCCAAATGGCAGGGTGACAAAAAAGATGTTTAATTGGGACAGAGCACACGGTCATCCCTGGTCAAGAGAGATGTCTATGATTTTTTCTTCTACTGACTTGAGTATGCTTTTTATGAACAATTTGCAGTGTAAGGTTCACATAATTAAAACAAAATTATCAACAATCCATCAGGATAAGTGGAAGGTGGAGATTTTGAAAAAACCTAAACTTAGAAAATATATTGCAATTAAAAATGAGTATTTTACTGAACCTTATGTAATGTTAAACTTAAAGAGAAGACGGAGGTCTCTGTGTGCCCAGTTGAGGTCTGGCACCCTGCCATTGGCTGTGGAAGTGGGTAGATTCCAGGGTAAACCTGAGGAGGAGCGGTTGTGTGATCTGGGAGTGGTGGAGGATGAATATCATTTTGTTTTTTATTGCCCTTTGTACACCACTTTGAGGAGGGCTTTATTTGAAAAAATTCAAATAGTAAACCCAGATTTGTTTTGGCAGTCTGAGAGCTGTATGTTGAGTTGTTTTTTTGTGGAGGACATCTTCGGTTTTGCAGGATTTTTGGAGAAGGCATGGCACCTGAGACAAAACACTGTATCCTATATAATTGTATTTGAATTCACCTTGTTTTTCTGTTTATTTACATTGAGTACAGTTTGTGTTATATTACGTTTTATTGTATTCTCTTGTATTTTTCTTTTTTTTATGGCCATCTTGGTCTATGTCATTTGTTAAGTAATTGGTAAAGTATATTATTATATACTTATTGTTATGTGTCTTGTAAGCCCATATGGGCTGGGCATACATCTGTATGTAAGACACAAACATAAAAAATATCAAATCAAATCAAAAAAGTAGATGACTTTACATAGAGGTAAGACTGCTAGTTTACTAGTAGATGACTTTACATAGAGGTAAGACTGCTAGTTTACTAGTAGATGACTTTACATAGAGGTAAGACTGCTAGTTTACTAGTAGATGACTTTACATAGAGGTAAGACTGCTAGTTTACTAGTAGATGACTTTACATAGAGGTAAGACTGCTAGTTTACTAGTAGATGACTTTACATAGAGGTAAGACTGCTAGTTTACTAGTAGATGACTTTACATAGAGGTAAGACTGCTAGTTTACTAGTAGATGACTTTACATAGAGGTAAGACCGCTAGTTTAAGTGGAGTACTTTCTGGTAAATCACATTTACACCGCAAGTGATTTGGATTCATCTTACAACTGCAAATACATGTCCAAAAAACACAAATACATGCCCAAAAAACACAAATACATGTCAAAAACACAAATACATGCCCAAAAACACAAATATGTCCAAAAAACCTGAAAACGAACTTATAAGGTTCTTAAGCACAAGGGTTAATTTATCTAAAGGGATCTTTTTAATGTAATCTTTTAATAAATAAAACATTGTATATCACTGAGAGAGACTCAACGGCTGTTGTCCAGTTTGCTTATGGAGGAGGCAAGACAACCCAAGTAGAAATGTGTATATTTTACCATACCAAAAGTATATTTTACCATACTGAAAGTATATTTTACCATACCAAAAGTATATTTTACCATACTGAAAGTATATTTGACCATACTGAAAGTATATTTGACCATACTGAAAGTATATTTGATCATACTGAAAGTATATTTGACCATACTGAAAGTATATTTGATCATACTGAAAGTATATTTTGACCATACTGAAAGTATATTTTACCATACCAAAAGTATATTTTACCATACCAAAAGTATATTTTACCATACTGAAAGTATATTTGATCATACTGAAAGTATATTTGCTCATACTGAAAGTATATTTGACCATACTGAAAGTATATTTGATCATACTGAAAGTATATTTGATCATACTGAAAGTATATTTGACCATACTGAAAGTATATTTGATCATACTGAAAGTATATTTTGACCATACTGAAAGTATATTTTACCATACCGAAAGTATATTTTACCAAGCTGAAAGTATATTTTACCATACCGAAAGTATATTTTACCGAGCTATTCGTATATTAGTTAAGTGTGTTAAAAGTATATTTCTACCCTACCCATGTGTACCTTTCTGAGAGTAGACTTGTCGTATTTTTGGTACTTCTCATGTTCTTTCATGTACTAATCCAAAGCACATGTTTGTATGATGGTCATTAAAGGGGATATATTGTGCTTTTTGTGTTTTTCCCGTTCCGTTCGTGTGTTATAGTGCTGGAGGTGCATGTAACTAGTACAGTAACTAGTACAGTAACTAGTAGTACATTTAGTACATGTATCTGTTGGCCAACTTATCATGCAGCAAACGCACACACAGGAACACACACACACACAGGAACACACACTCACACACACACAGGAACACACACGCACAGGAACACGCATGCACTGGGTCGCGGACGAAATTCCCTCTCTGCGCTTGACCCATCCCGTCATCCTTCCCCCCCCAAAGGGCAGCCGGGAGCAGACATGGGCTGTGGCCTGAGCCGCGCCCCGGGGACCGATCCAAGTGCTCCTGTCCGTCTTCGTCAGGGACGCGACAGCGTTAGCGATCTGTTCTGCATGTTTTTCCATTGGGTTTATCTTATCGGGGGGGGGGGGGGGGGACCCTTGCGAGCACAGAGGGGGAGAACATGCAACCTCCACACAGAGAGGCCCGGGAGATACCCCCCCACCTGGGTACCTGGCAACCTGGTCCCCAAGCGGGAATCGAACCCAGGACCTTCTTGCTGTGAGGCGACAGTGTTAACCACTACACCACCGTGCCACTAGGGGGAGACGGTGTTAACCACTACACCACCGTGCCCCTAGGGGGAGACGGTGTTAACCACTACACCACCGTGCCACTAGGGGGAGATGGTGTTAACCACTACACCACCGTGCCACTAGGGGGAGACGGTGTTAACCACTACATTACCGTGCCCCTATATAGCCAATCAAAGGCAGAGATTTTTTTTTAGAATGCAGGGAGAAAAAGACGCTAAAGGCTAAACACACACACATAAACACAGACAGACAGACCACTAGCCAATGTGGCGGGTGTCAATGTCAAGCCCACAGCACTATTGTACATGCTATCATACAAATCAAACTTCTTATGGGCTACGATCACAGGACCATCTGTTAATGACGGTCCCATGTTTTTATTCTGATCTTGGAAAGAAGCCTTTTGAGGTTTCTGCTCCGTCTGCATGGAATAGCCTGCAAGACGAGCTTAAACTACAGGAAACATTAACTCTGAATGTACATGTTTTAATTGACAGAGCGTATTTTCTTTCCTTGGAACTGTGCGTCTAAAACCACGAGCTCACTTGTCTGAATGTTTTAATGTTTGTTTTTGTCTGAAACTAATGTATTTTTGCTGTCCTTCTTGGCCAGGTCACTCTTGTAAAAGAGATTTTAATCTCAATGAGTTTTGTTATCCGTTTAAATAAAAGGTCAAATAAAAATAATACATAGTATTATGGGATGTAAATGCAACCACGTGTCACATTGCCACTCAGTTTTGAGGAAAATATTGTAAACATTGCACTTTACAAACTTTATGCCATCGGTGCGACCAAGGTAGTGTCATCATAACAAAGCCAACAACGTAATTTCTTTACATTAAACACGTTTTCAATCAATCAATCTCTTTTCTCCGCGATGCGCGTCGTGTCTGGAGGGGGGAGAGAAGAGGGCGGGGCTTGAGAGGTAGAAGACGACCCAGCAGCCACCAGCGCTGCACTCGTAATTATGTGCCTCTCCCTCTCTTATGATTTTCTGTACCCGCAAAAAGCTAAAACAGAAGGCCGGCTGTCACAAAACAGTCACATCTAGAGACCGCAAAACCTACTCTAGAGAGGCCTTTAACCAAGAGAGTCTGGACTGGTCAGATGAACTCAGTGGTACACTGGTTGAAGAAACATGGATTGGATTCAAAACCAAATTCACAACAATACTCAACAACATGGCCCCTCTAAGAACCACCAGGGTTAAAAATCGCGCTGAGCCATTCTCAAACATAAACATAAAGACGGACAACACGCTCATCACAGACAAGCTGGATGTAGCCAATTACTTAAACATCTTCTTCACAAACATAGCCACAACACTGGTAAACAAACTACCCTCCCACTCAGGGCATTATGGGGTAGAACACATAGTAGCATACTACAAGAACCTAGGCGTCCACAAAGACGACTTCAAACTAGAAATGGTAACAACCGATGAGGTACTCAAAAAATTGAGCGCCCTCCAACCTAACAAGGCCACTGGCCATGACAACATCCCCTCCAAATTCCTCAGAGACTCAGCAGCCGCCATCACCCCAGTCATCACACACATAATACACCTCTCCATAAAACAGGGACACGTCCCCAAGGACTTCAAAATTGCGAGAGTGACCCCTCTGCACAAAAAGGGCAGCAAATTAGACCCAGGCAACTACCGCCCTGTTTCTATTCTTACCTCCATCTCGAAAATCTAATCTACGAATTCCAATCTGGCTTCAGAACATCCCACTCCACTGACACATGCCTTCTCTATTTGAACGACCACATCAAACAAGAGGTGGACGCGGGCAAATACTGCGGCATGGTCATGCTGGACCTACAAAAGGCCTTCGACACTGTCAATCACACCATTCTGATTGACAAGCTAAAAGCAATTGGTTTTGATAGTTTATCAGTGAGCTGGATGCAATCCTATACCTGGAGGGGAGAGAACAGATGGTGGAGGTAAACGGTACTCTATCACCCCCCCCTCACAGTGAGCTGTGGTGTTCCACAAGGAAGCATACTAGGACCGCTACTCTTCCTAATTTATGCAAATGACATGTCGTCAGCCTGTGACTGCAACTTGTTCCTGTTTGCGGACGACTCAGCCTTGCTGGTCTCTGACAAGAACAAGTTGCAGGTTGAAAAAACCCTCAGCTCGGAACTAGGCAAAATCTGCATATGGCTCGCTGATAAACTATCATTACACATGGGCAAAACAGAGTCCATTCTCTTCGGTTCAAATAACAAACTCAGCAAGACCGACGGCTTCTCAGTTACAGTGGGTAACAATATTGTCACAAGGAAAGATGAAATTACCTACCTGGGTTCCATCCTAGAGGCAAATCTTTCCTGTGACAAAATGGCATCCAATGTAATAAAAAAAAGTCAACCAACGAACTAGATTCTTGTACCGGATCTCCTCTCTGGTAAACAAGAATACCCTGAAGACTCTGGCAGGAGCACTCATTCAGGGGTACTACGACTATGCTTGCACCTCATGGTACCAAAGCACCTCAAAGGCACTAAAAACAAGATTACAAACATCACAAAACAAACTGGTCAGACTACTACTTGACCTTACCCCTAGAACCAACCTCACCCCTGCCCACTTTGACAACCTAGGATGGCTTAGAGTAGACGACAGAGTACAGCAACTTGCAATGGGCCTGGTCTACAAGATACACTATACGACGAAGGTACCCATGTACATGTCAAAATACTTCCCAAAGGTCAGTGAATACCACGACCACAACACCAGAGGGAGCTCCACAAATCATGTTAAACCCAGATTCGGCTCAAACAAGGGACTAAACACGTTTCGCAATTATGCCACATCAATGTGGAACGCCCTACCCAAAGCTGTAAAGGAATGTGAATCCCTACCCACCTTCAAAACCGCTCTTAAAGAGCACCTAAGGGAGGCTGCAATTCAAAACTGGCCACCGTAAATGTCCAAACCCCCCACCCCCTCCTAATAGACAGTCTCCTCCCCACCGCATGTATATATTCTCTCCCCACCGTATGTATATTTCTCTCCCACCCACCCACCCCCTCCTAATGTACAGTCCCCTCCCCATCATACTCTGTCAGGATCTATGGGTAACAGTACTGTATATTTGAATACCGTATATGTCACAAATGTAAATACCTATATGTCCCTATGCCATAAATGTCATGTATGTTGAGTATGTCATAAATGTCTATATGAATTGAAAATGGGGGACCCTGATGTAAACAAGACGAAAGTCTTTCTCTGGTCTGCATCCCCTTAACAATTGTGTGTATTGAGCCGTACTGTATTGTACCCATTCTGCAATCTGTTAAATAAAGTTTTCATTCATTCATTCAACACTGTGCGCAGGGACGCGGTCGAAGAGAGCGATATAAGAGTCGCTTCCTGATGATACTTTGGTTCGTTCAGGTTTCAGGTTTCAGGGCCTTTTGCACTAATAGACTCACCCTGTTCACTGCAGACTGCATTGTCCCGGCTGCCCAGAGATAAGAGGTGAGGGAGAAGGTTATAGGCTGAATCCACCTCCTCCATGGAGGTCCGGGTCCCACATTGTTACCAACCCCCCCTGGAACAGAGAGAGGAGGCACAGACCCAAATCCCACAGTAATGACCAAAATGACCAAAGGTGATCAAATACAAATAAAATGGTTGCATATTGTTGTCCAACCTACCCAGAGTATGGAAATAAAGATTTTTTACTTCCCCACATGCAAAGGGACAGAGGTATTGAAGATTGGAATCAAATATGTGAATATGCAAATATCCAATCAAACAATCTTTACCCTGTTAGGCTAGAGACTAGAAGCACAGCAACACATAGCGTGTGTGTGTCCCTCAGAACAACGATAGAGTGACTGAGTGAATCTTTCACAAAACTCAGCCTCCCCCCATTGAAGCCAAAGTCTAGGATAGAGAGGCTGAGTGAATGTGGTGTTGACTCAGAGACGCTGTAGAAGGACAGAGTACCTGCGCTGTGATCCAGGTACACTCCTATTCTGGAGGACCGGGGGTCCGGTACTGTTATGTACTTGTTATTGTGGCTGAAGCTGTAATTACTTGCTCTGCAAGATAAAGCCCAGGATTTGGAATTGCATCCAAATCCACAGTCATCCATAGTGCCTGTTCTACTAATGTCTTTGTAGGAGGCTGCTACATCAACCCCTCCACTCCACTCCACCTCCCAGTAACAGCGTCCAGTCAGACCTTCTCTACCCAGAACCTGAGAATCTTCAATACATCTTTCTGGGTGATCAGCATATGACTGCTCTTGCTGCATCCGTGTTGCTTTTCTGTTCCCCTCAGACAAAGACAGTTCTCTGTGTGTTGTGTTTGGGTCCAGTGTGATCTGAGAGTAATATTGTAAGAAGTCAGCTCTGGTCTTGGGCTCTGGTGGTGGCAGTATATCATTAACTGCATTCACTGTTGCAGGTCCAGCACAACAGTGATCAGGAGGAGCATCTCGGAGTCCTGTCTTCATCAGTTGTTCTATCACCTATACGGCTTGTAGCTGTCCAGGGGAGGAGTCGCTTTAAAGAGGCAGTGTCTAGTTTACTGTGATTCATAGATAGAATTTTTTTTTTTTTTTTACATAGTTCAGTTGGTACATATTCATCTTATGCTGAGCCGTACTGTATTGTACCCATTCTGCAATCTGTTAATAAAGTTTTCGATCAATCAATCAATCAATCAATGTTAGTCAGTACCACTACAAAACTTGAAGTCCTTAAAATGTCTTTAATTTCCCCTTAATTTGCCCCTGAAACATGCAATACCCCTTAATAAAAAATAAGGGCCCCTTAATTTTTTAACTGGACCCCTTAATTTCACCTTAATTCCACCCCCTGGGTGTGGAACCCCTTAATTGTGTCAATTAAGGAAAGCCCCTTAATCTTACATTTAAGGTGTATTTAAGGTGCTGTTTTTGTAATTGGATAAAATAAGGGATAAATAATTACTTTTGAATACCCCTTAATTTGACTTTGTCAGGCCAAATTAATGGGAAGAATCTGCTAACTGTGTTGTAACTATTATAATAGATAAAATACACTTTCATTACAGACTCATAAAGTAATATATAAAACACACACACATAGTTTAGTCTGATAACGTTTTGTTTTATTTGTTGTTATTTGCTTTAATGAAGTTGAAAGTGCATTACGGGTCCTACTAATCACCCCAAAGTACCAGAAAATACCAGAAACTACCCCAAAATACCAGAAACTACCCCAAAATACCCCAAAGTATACCCCAAAATACCAGAAACTACCCCAAAATACCCCAAAATACCAGAAAATACCCCAAAATACCAGAAACTACCCCAAAATACCCCAAAATACCGGAAAATACCAGAAAATACCAGAGAATACCAGAAAATACCCCAAAGTATACCCCAAAATACCAGAAACTACCCCAAAATACCAGAAAATACCCCAAAGTATACCCCAAAATACCAGAAAATACCCCAAAATACCCCAAAGTATACCCCAAAATACCAGAAAATACCCCAGAATACCAGAAAATACCCCAAAATACCCTAAAATACTCCAAAGTACCCCAAAGTATACCCCAAAATACCCCAAAGTACCCCAAAATACCCCCAACATACCCTAAAATACCCCAAAGTATACCCCAAAATACCAGAAAATACCCCCAAAATACCCCAAAATACAGTATTGTATATTTGCATATCTTGTATGTCACAAATAGTTTCTGGTATTTTGGGGTATACTTTGGGGTATTTTCTGGTATTTTCTGGTATTTTGGGGTATACTTTGGGGTATTTTGGGGTAGTTTCTGGTATTTTGGGGTATATTTTGGGGTAGTTTCTGGTATTTTCTGGTATTTTCTGGTATTTTGGGGTAGTTTCTGGTATTTTGGGGTATACTTTGCGGTATTTTGGGGTAGTTTCTGGTATTTTCTGGTATTTTCTGGTACTTTGGGGTGATTAGTAGGAAACATCTGTCTTTCAGCACCACACAAGAGTGGACAGCTCCTGCCAGAGACAGCGGCTGCTGCTCTGAACTGAACTCTGAACTCGACTTGATTGTTGTATTAGAAACAGCCGTGATATGTTTGGTGCGGCTCGTCAAGCAGACAGAATGTAAAATGATTTTGATGGTGAAAGAACTGAATTGAACTAGAAATTGTAAACTAATAAGACAAATAAAAGAAATTAAGATTTGATTCAAAAGAAAAGCAACGACTGGACATTCCTGTTTTCATCTTTGTAACAGACTGTGTGGAACTGTGTCTACTTCACATATAGACGGTTTCACTGGCATTCTGTTGCTAGGAAACAGCTTGAACCCAAATGTATTTTAGATTGCATTACATTCAAATGTATTGTCATCATACAGTACAGTACAACTAAAACAAGTTTGGCATCCAACCAGAGTGCAAATGTAACGGTACAGTGCAATAGTAATATACAATGTACAGGTGATTAAACTGGATATCAAATATATAACATAAGTAGATATTAGTATGTACAGTGTATAGTATTATTGTGTACAGTGATACAGGTATAAAGACACTATGGTAGTAAGTCATACTGGCCAGAAGCATAACTAGTAAGAGTTGGGATATGTACAGAATGATATAGAATCTACAGATATATCAAAAGGATTACAATATAATGCAGGTATATACAGACATATGTGGATAAATATATATATGGTAAGAAGAATATATATCTCCTGTCAGTTATTGTATTAGCAAACAGTGCAACAGGAAATAAACATGGCCCTTTTTGAATGTTATGTAAGGGATAATGTATAGCTACGAGGTCATTGTCGCAAAATAATTGACCGACACGGAGTTTAGAATACCGAGCCGCCTCGGCGAGGTGTTTTAAACGTCAGTGAAGGTCAATTATTTTGCGACAATGACCGAGTATAGCTATACATTATCCCGCTTATTACATGGCTAACTTACTAACAATATACCTAATTCATTTTACACCATCGACAAGACGAGATCAAATGCAGACGCAGTTGTTCTGTGGCTCCGTCCGCTGTCAGCCCAAATAAAGTTATTATTATCGCCGGCAGGTGTGTGGACTGATTGCACTGATGTCAGTGGGCTTGATTGCTACAGCTGCTGCGCACAGCGGTCATTATTGCTCGGCAGAGGTCCGTTATCGAGTAATAACGGACCTCTGACGAGCGCTGTTGACCAATCACAATCAAGCATTTCGGCGAATGTGAAAACGCCATGTAATAATGTTAGTTAATATCTAGACTAATATCTAGACTCCTCCCACTCCCATATATCTAGACTCCTCCAACTAGATATATTATAGTTAATATCTAGACTCCTCCCACCAGATATATTATAGTTAATATCTAGACTCCTCCCACTAGATATATTATAGAAATATAGAAAATGATCTCTCTCTCTCTGTCTCTCTCTGTCTCTCTCTCTGTGTCTCTCTCTCTCTCTGTCTCTCACTTTCTCTCTCTCTCTGTCTCTCACTTTCTCTCTCTCTCTGTCTCTCTGTCTCTCTCTCTCTCTGTCTCTCTCTCTGTCTTTCTGTCTCTCTGTCTCTCTCTCTCTCTCTCTGTCTCTGTCTCTCTCTGTCTTTCTGTCTCTGTCTCTCTGTCTCTCTCTGTCTGTGTCTCTCTCTGTCTCTCTCTCTGTCTCTCTGTCTTTCTGTCTCTCTGTCTCTCTCTGTCTCTCTCTGTCTCTGTCTCTCTCTGTCTCTCTCTCTGTCTCTCTGTCTCTCTCCCTCTCTCTCTCTCCCTCTCTCTCTCTCTGCCTCTGCAGATGAGATCCAACCTTCCCATCTCACCGTTTGAACCACCACCTCTCGTTTCATCACCTCACAACCCCCTATACGGTTTGTAGGCAACCGCCTATATGGCCTGTAGGATCTCTCACAGAACTCAGCCTCCCCAGAGCCATCTAACCCAAGTCCAGGATAGAGAGGCTGAGTGAACGTGGTGTTGACTCTGTGCAGGAGGGTCATGGTGTCAGAGATGCTGTAGAAGGACAGAGTCCCTGCCCTGTGATCCAGGTACACACCTATTCTGGAGGACCGGGGGCCCGGTACTGTTATTCTCTTGTTATTGTGGCAGAAGCTGTAATTACTTTGTGTGCAAAATAAAGACCAGGATTTGGAATTGCATCCAAATCCAGAGTCTTCCCAGGTGCCTGTTCTACTAATGTCTTTGTAGGAGGCTGCTACATCAACCCATCGACCACTCGACTCCACCTCCCAGTAACAGCGTCCAGTCAGACCTTCTCTACCCAGAACCTGAGAATCTTCAATAAATCTTTCTGGGTGATCAGGATATGACTGCTCTTGCTGCATCCATGTTGCTTTTCTGTTCCCCTCAGACAAAGACAGTTCTCTGTGTGTTGTGTTTGGGTCCAGTGTGATCGGAGAGTAATATTGTAAGAAGTCAGCTCTGGTCTTGGGCTCTGGTGGTGGCAGTAAATCATCAACTGCATTCACTGTTGCAGGTCCAGCACAACAGTGATCAGGAGGAGCATCTCGGAGTCCTGTCTTCATCAGTTGTTCTATCACTTCTGCCAGCATGTTGTTTTTCTTCACAACAGGCCTCGGAGTAAAGGTCTCCCTGCACTGGGGACATGATGTGTAGACCCCCCTCTGATCCTCTTTATCCCAGCAGGTTGTAATACAGCCCATACAGTAGTTGTGTCCACAGGGAATAGTTACCGGTTCCGTCACTACATCCAGACAGATGGGACAGCAGAACTGCTCCTGGTCCAGATCAACTCCTTGCTGCGCCATTTTAACAACGGCACTCTTTTACGTTTTGTTTTCTCAGGAAGAGTGAACTCTGCTCGTGTGTTTGGTGGGAGCTACTTCCTGGTTATAGTTGTCCAGCAGAGGAGTTGCTTTAAAGATGAAGAAATGCACTCCTCAGTGTCAGTTTTAGTATTTAATTGACAAGGATGATGACACCCTGAAACAGACAATACAGAGAAATAAGCTGACAAAGTTTTACATACATGCATGTTGTCACTAAGATAACGCATATATATATATAAAGATATATAAATATATAAATCTAAAAGAAGAATACCTTCAAAAGAAAGAAAGGACCGCACACTCCTCAGGACTGGTTTTTCTTATTTAGTTTAATATATAAATATATATATATATAAGGATATATAAAGTAAATACACAATAACTAATAATAATGTAAACAATCTCACATGAATGAGTTGAACGAGCGTCTTGACTCAGTGATTTCACGCAACGCAGTGCTACTTTCTAACGTGAGACCAGTGTTTGGTTACATTTTCATTTCATTCAAAGGATCCGAACCGATTGAAGTGATTATGGATACCATGACTGTGGTAAGTTTTCATTTATGTTTTTAGATGGAAGGCTGTATTCCATCTGTCTAACGTTAGCGAATATTGTGAGATTGATGAATAGGACATAACGTTGCTGGACAATCGACCTAGTTAGCCCCTTTCCTGACTGCGATGCACGGCTACAGGGTTTGGGCGAGTGAATCCACACTTGTGGTATTATTATAACTCATTTATTGTGTAACGCTAGCCCCTTAAAACTTACCACAGTCTTGCTCAGTGGAGGCAGGAATTGATGAAGGCAGCGTGACCTCCCTTGCTGCCAGGTGAAAAAAGAGTCACTGGCTGTCGCCGCACGTGTCGGAGGAAGCGTGCGGATGACTTCAGGGTTCCCTTGTACCGACCAGTAGGGAGAACATGCGCACAACAACCAGGTAGGGGAGGGGGGGGAATTGGCACAACGACTAAATTGGGATGGGGAGAAAACAGAGAAAAATCGGAGATAGAGAGGATACAAATAAATAAATAAATAAACGCCACTGTGTGTGCACGTGTGTGTGCACGTGTGTGTGTGGGGGCCTCCACAAGGGTCTGGCCCAGAGGACTCTGAATTCTTAATCTGGGCTTGAATATGGTCTGATATTAACATTCAGTATTCAATATTGTCTGATTCAATATTAACATTCAGTATTCAAGTAGAACAGCTAGCTAGCCGTTGTGGACACTCACCTTTCCACAGCTAAACGGTCGGCAAGGCACCTTGGTTGAGAAATGCAGGCTTCAGTCTATGTTGTTTAGTCGATCTGTTCAGGACTGTTTCAAGATGCACAATGAGATCTTCTGAGAGAATTGTTGAATATATATAGAACACAAATGTTCTAGAATGTGCTATTATGACATACTGTGACATCACAAATGTTCTAGAATGTTCTATTATGAGTTATGACATCATACTGTGACATCACAACGGAACATGTTTGAGGTCCATTTGAATAATATAAATAATATGTTTGGTAAGGCTGTCCCCGAAGCCTGTTTTTGGGATTCAAACTTCATCAGGGTTCTTCGAACGGACGTGCAAATCTTCGTTTTTAATAAAAAAGTATTCACATTTTCTTTATAAAATATTTTATCCTCAAACAAAATCCTCAATTTGAATAAAGTGATTAATCTGATTAAATTAGTATTTTTTCTTTTATTAAATCAACTTTCCAGCCCCCTGTCAACTGTCAAATGATGTCAACTGTCAACCTGAATTACATTCAGTATTCAATATGGTCTGATATTAACATTCAGTATTCAATATGGTCTGATATTAACATTCAGTATTCAATATGGTCTGATATTAACGTTCAGTATTCAATATGGTCTGATATTAACGTTCAGTATTCAATATGGTCTGATATTAACGTTCAGCATTCAATATGGTCTGATATTAACGTTCAGTATTCAATATGGTCTGATATTAACGTTCAGTATTCAATATGGTCTGATATTAACGTTCAGTATTCAATATGGTCTGATATTAACATTCAGTATTCAATATGGTCTGATATTAACGTTCAGTATTCAATATGGTCTGATATTAACGTTCAGCATTCAATATGGTCTGATATTAACGTTCAGTATTCAATATGGTCTGATATTAACGTTCAGTATTCAATATGGTCTGATATTAACGTTCAGTATTCAATATGGTCTGATATTAACATTCAGTATTCAATATGGTCTGATATTAACGTTCATTATTACATGGCGTTTTCACATTCGGCGAAATGCTTGCTTGTGATTGGTCAATAGCGCTCGTCAGAGGTCCGATATTACTCGATAACGGACCTCTGTGGAACAATAATGACTGCTGTGCGCAGCTGTTTGCAATCAAGGCCACTGACACACTGCATCAGTGCAGCCAATCAGACACACCTGCTGGCTGCACTGACAGCGGAGTGTGTGTGACGATGACAGCGGAGCCAGAACAGAACTGCGTCTGCATTTGATCTCGTCTTGTCGATGTAAAATGAATTAGGTATATTGTTAGTAAGTTAGCCATGTAATAAGCGGGATAATGTATAGCTATACTCGATCATTGTCGCAAAATAATTGACCTTCACTGATGTTTAAAACACCTCGGCGCTGCGCCTCGGTATTTTAAACTCTGTGTCGGTCAATTATTTTGCGACAATGACCTCGTAGCTATACATTATCCCTTACGTATTCAATATGGTCTGATATTAAAGTTCATTATTCAATATGGTCTGATATTAACATTCAGTATTCAATATGGTCTGATATTAACATTCAGTATTTAATATGGACTGATATTACATTCAGTATTCGCTTATAAGCCCTTGGGTTTTTTTTACCTTTCCTGCACATTTTAACTGTTCTTCTTTTTACTTATTTTATTCCAGAATGTATGTTTGTAAGTGCGAATAACAATAAACAAATAAACAAGCCTAGTGCTTCTCCCTTCAGCCCTTTTCGGACAATTGGACAATGCTGCAATAGCAGCTGGTAAAACTTTGGTGATTTATAGAATGGTTGTTATGTGTCTAAAGCCCGAAATAAAAAATAACTGAACTGAACTGAATATGGTCTGATATTAACATTCAGTATTCAATATGGTCTGATAGTACTGGGCTAAATCAATTAGCTCGTCCAGGGAGTTCGGTCTTTCTTTGGACGCCAACTCGTGTTTAAGAACGTCGCTGAGGCCTTGAAGGAATGCCCCTCTTAACGGAATGTCATTCCACCCGGAGCCCGCTGCTATGGAATTCAATGGAATATTGGCGCACGCTGCGGTTTCCCTGGCGGATGGCGAACAAGCCAGCAGAACCCTGCGTGGGTGGTCGAAGACCTTTTGCATGTCGGCGATGTATGCGGGGAACGAATTGCAGAGGGAGGACTGACTGAAGTGGAGAGCTGTCGCCCATTCTAACGCAGGACCCTTGAGCAGACCCGACAGGTAAGCGATTTTAGATGTATCACTTTGGAAGGTGTGCGGCTGTTGTCCGAATACTAGTGAACATTGAAAAATAAAGGCACAACATTTAGAGACGTCCCCGTCGTAGCGTTCTGGTGCGGGGACATGGGACTCGGACTCCCTGTACGGGGGCGCGACAGGTGGGGTAGGCTGGGCTGTGATGTATGCATCAAAACGGTTACATTGTTTGTCTCGCTCCGCAGAGCTGAGCGTGAGAGCGCGGAGTTGGGCAGTGGTCTCCTCTAGTGAACGAGAGTGTCCCCGAAGCCTGTTTTTGGGATTCAAACTTCGTCAGGGTTCTTCTAACGGACGTTCGAACCTTCGTTTTTAATATTTTATTTAAATAAAAAAAAGTATTCTCATTTTGTTTTGATAATTTTTTTAGTTTTTTTTATATCCTCAAACTAAATCCTCAATTTGAATAAAGTGATTAATCTGATTAAATTAGTATTTTTTCTTTTATTAAATCAACTTTCCAGCCCCCTGTCAACTGTCAAATGATGTCAACTGTCAACCTGAATTAACATCGAGTATTCAATATGGTCTGATATTAACATTCAGTATTCAATATGTAAGGGATAATGTATAGCTACGAGGTCATTGTCGCAAAATAATTAACCAACACGGAGTTTAGAATACCGAGGCGCCTCGCCGAGGTGTTTTAAACGTAGTGAAGGTCAATTATTTTGCGACAATGACCGAGTATAGCTATACATTATCCCGCTTGTTACATGGCTAACTTACTAACAATATACCTAATTCATTCATCGACAAGACGAGATCAAATGTAGACACAGTTGTTCTGTGGCTCCGTCCGCTGTCAGCCCAAATAAAGTTATTATTATCGCCGGCAGGTGTGTGGACTGATTGCACTGCTGCAGTGTGTGTCAGTGGGCTTGATTGATAAGCTGCGAACAGCGGTCATTATTGCTCGGCAGAGGTCCGTTATCGAGTAATAACGGACCTCTGACGAGCGCTATTGACCAATCACAATCAAGCATTTCGGCTCATGTTAAAACGCCATGTAATAAGGTCTGATATTAACGTTCAGTATTCAAGTAGAACAGCTAGCTAGCCGTTGTGGACACTCACCTTTCCACAGCTAAACGGTCGGCAAGGCACCTTGGTTGAGCTATGCCGGTTTCAGTCTATGTTGTCTATCTGTTCAGTCCTGTTCAGAACTGTTTCAAGATGCACAATGAGATCTTCTTCTTCTTCTTCTTATTTGAATTTCCGGCAGAGTAGACGCATCGAGGCGTATTACTGCCCTCCGCAATTCTTTTTATGGGCTCTTCTTCTGAGAGAATTGTTGGATATATATAGAACACAAATGTTCTAGAATGTTCTATTATGACATCATACTGTGACATCACAAATGTTCTAGAATGGTCTATTATGACATCATACTGTGCCATCACCAGGGGTGTAAAGTACTTGAGTAATTGTACTTCGTTACAATACTTAAGTACTGTTTTAGGGGGATTTGTACTTTACTCGAGTATTATTAGGTTTGTATACTTTGTACTTTTACTCCATTACATTTCAGAGAAAAAAAACATACTTTTTACTCCTTACATCTTCGGAGTTGTGGGATATTTTCAATGTTTTAGCTAATTTTGATTTAAATTGTATAATTCCCATTTTAAAATGTTTTACCATGGTATGTTTGGTATCCTTTTTTTCAGCACAGTCTCACATATATGACCTGACAGTTAGTTTTCATACTGTATAATACTGTATATACTGTATACTGCATGTACAACACAAAACACAAAATCGGATTGAGAAAATGTGTTCTTTTTACTATGAACCAATGCAAACATATTCAATCAAGCATATAAAACAGTGGAAATGCACCCTCAGGTAGCATATTTACATAAACAAAAGAGAACAGGACAGAATTAAATTCAAAAACAATTATTTTCTCCATACACAGGTAATAAACCCAGACGAAATTTAGATTCTCAACTGGAACATCTCACCATCATGCTTTTTTATAAAGAGTCAGTAAAAAAGTAAGTAAAAGTAAAAAAAAAAAAAAAAAAAAAAAAAATGCATCATTATGGAATGTAACTAAAGTAATGTGCAATAAAAATACTTTTAAAAATAAAAAAAAGTAAAGTAAAGAGGAATATTCAATATACATATATACACGATATAGACTACACACATATATGTGTGTGTGTGTGTGCGACATTGTACTGTGCTGTACTGTGCTGTCCTGTATTTTATATACCATGATGTACTCTGCCCACAGACCTCAGATCAGCTGGGGCGGGGTTATATACCATGATGTACTCTGCCCACAGACCTCAGATCAGCTTCTCCACGTCTGGGGTGGGGTTATATACCCTGATAGGTTATATACCCTTGATTGATTGATTGAAAACTTTATTAACAGATTGCAGAATGGGTTCAATACAGTACGGCTCAATACACACAATTGTTAAGGGGATGCAGACCAGAAAAATACGTTTGTCTTGTGTACATCAGGGTCCCCCATTTTCAATTCATAGTGACATTTATGACATACACAACATACAGATATACAGATATATATCATGACATTCATGACATACATGACCGTAGGTATACAGTACTGTTACATTTGTGACATACAACATTATGCAAATATACAGAAAATATATACATACACTGTACATTGGAATACTGACAAAGCCATACTTGGTCATTTACTGTACAACTCGGTTAGGACATTTGTAGGGGCCAGTTTCGAATTGCAGTCTCCCGTAGGTGTTCTTTCAGAGTGTTTTTGAAAGTGGGTAGTGATTCACATTCCTTTACAGCTTTGGGTAGGGCGTTCCACATTGATGTGGCATAATTGCGAAACGTGTTTAGTCCCTTGTTTGAGCCGAATCTGGGTTTAACATGATTTGTGGAGCTCCCTCTGGTGTTGTGATCGTGGTATTCACTGACCTTTGGGAAGTATTTTGACATGTACATGGGTACCTTGGTCGTGTAGTGTATCTTGTAGACCAGGCCCATTGCAAGTTGCTGTACTCTGTCGTCTACTCTAAGCCATCCTAGGTTGTCAAAGTGGCCAGGGGTGAGGTGGGTTCTAGGAGTCAGGTCAAGCAGTAGTCTGACTAGTTTGTTTTGAGATGTTTGTAATTTGGTTTTTAGTGCCTTTGAGGTGCTTTGGTACCATGAGGTGCAAGCATAGTCGTAGCACCCTTGAATGAGTGCTCCTGCCAGAGTCTTCAGGGTATTCTTGTTTACCAGAGAGGAGATCCGGTACAAGAATCAAGTTCGTTGGTTGACTTTTTTTATTACATTGGATGCCATTTTGTCACAGGAAAGATTAGCCTCTAGGATGGAACCCAGGTAGGTAATTTCATCTTTCCTTGTGACAATATTGTCACCCACTGTAACTGAGAAGTGGAGACAGTATGAGCTTCTAGATACAGTAGAAAGGATATGCAGCCAGTATGAGCTTCTAGATACAGTAGAAAGAATATGCAGCCAGTATGAGCTTGTTGCATATGTAACGGAGGCACCGCATGTCTATCCACAGTCACAAGGGACTTGTATAGTGAAGTGGCTGTGGACGTTAAGCGGTACTGCAAGATAAACTCACTCCCCCTTAAAAAAAGGCATCCAGACCCATTACTTAGAAGTGAATTCACCTCTTGGTACAGTGGTCTGTGATGCTGCCCGCGACGCGGGAGACCGGGGTTCAACTCCCACTCGGGGCAATCCCTTAACAGGGGTCGAATCTGAAACACAACGCAGAGCAAGACGAGACCGGCTACACGTGGTGCCGTGACCCGGATGCCCTGGGTGGAGTGAGTTTAGGGGGGTGAGTGTAACGGAGGCACCGCATGTCTATCCACAGTCACGATGGACTTGTATAGTGAAGTGGCTGTGGACGTTAAGCGGTATTACAAAAGTAAACTCACTCCCCAGAGGCATCCAGACCCAGTACTTAGAAGTGAATTCACCTCTTGGTACAGTGGTCTGTGATGTGGGAGACCGGGGTTCAACTCCCACTCAGGGCGATCCCTTAACAGGGGTTGAATCGAAACACAATGCAGAGCGAGATCACACCGGCTACACATATACTCATGTTAAACAGTTGGCATTAGTGCAGAATTGAACTACAACTGTCTCATAGGGACGAATTCTGGAATGGCATTTTGAATGGCAGGCATAGTTAGACATAAATGAAAGCTCTCATCGACTCCGACAGATTGCTAGTCATTCATAATGGCATCGAAAGACTGTCCAAATTACCTTAGTTCTGACAATTGTTTACCCTATTATGCATCTGTATTCTTTGACTCCATAGGTAATTCTACCCTGGCTAAGCAGACTGTGAATGGGTCAAATGTGAGGAACAAATTGTAAAGCGTTTTGGATAAGTGAACTGGAATAGAGTGCGGGTGTTGCATTTTTATGATGAATTACTTTATACTTATACTTACTAAATGTTTAATTTAAAACAAAAATAAAATAAATGACTAGTCGAACCCCAACTATTTAATTATGCATCACATTGAAACAGAAAAGTTATCTGACGTATTCCACCAGAGGGAAAAGTGATCATATCCAAATGTGTGCATTTTTAATTGGCTAGTTTGAATATGTTAAAGGTCATTGATCCAAACATACATGAATGTGTAGCTCCACCACCGGACATAAGAATGGAGCCTGTTTTCATCTCCTGCTGACTGACTGACCAACACTAGACAACAGTAAGACTGACTGACCAACACTAGACAACAGTAAGACTGACTGACCAACACTAGACAACAGTAAGACTGACTGACCAACACTAGACAACAGTAAGACTGACTGACCAACACTAGACAACAGTAAGACTGACTGACCAACACTAGACAACAGTAAGACTGACTGACCAACACTAGACAACAGTAAGACTGACTGACCAACACTAGACAACAGTAAGCTGCTTGTATTCGTTCTGTGGCTGAAACACTTTGGTTGGCAATGTTTGCACACATTGTAGTAACACTGATCTATATTACGATTTACAAGAGGTTCAGAAAGTTCCAAATAACTTATGCTCCATGTACAGATCAAGGTAGACTTAGTATGGAGTACTGTATATATTGCACAGACTTATATTTATAATTATAGTTACAGTATATTGTACCAAGAATAGACATAAGATAGAGTTAGGTATATTTGTACCGGGGGTAGACTTAGGATAGTTATTTGTATATTTATAACAGGGTGGGCTGTACATACACACATATTTATATTATTGATATTGTAGAGTATACTTATGTTTACTATGAGTATACTATGTTCATTCACTCACTCAGAGATCCAGAGTAGATTTCAACGGCAAGCAGCCGTGTGTTTACTTGGTTTTATTGTATTTTCATTCTAATGATGCAGCTTGTTTGGATATAACCTGTGCATCTACTGTGCTGCATTGTCTTTGCTGTTGCTGCTTTGATGCCTGAACTCCCTTATGGGGTAATAATAAAGGTTTATATTATCTTATCAAACGTATAGTCAAGAACAAAAACTAAAAATAACAGATTGTGTTTAATAGCAATATATAAAGGTCATAATACAAAAGATGTTTGCATTTATGCCCATATTGTGACATTTCATTCTGATAGGATGAAAGGATATTCTCCCCTATTCACCTGCAGTGTCGACTCCTGCCACCAGGAGGAGGTACTTTCCCTAGGAGCGCCACATCAAATTTTTTTTTTTTTTTACCTTTATTTACCATGGTAGGTTCTCTGAGCACAAATGTTCTTTTTCAGGAACGCCCTGCTTCACATTCACACAGTTCCATTCACACCTGGGAGCTGCCCAGTACAACCACAGTCTGACACCTGGGAGCTGCCCAGTACAACCACAGTCTGACACCTGGGAGCTGCCCAGTACAACCACAGTCTGACACCTGGGAGCTGCCCAGTACAACCACAGTCTGACACCTGGGAGCCGCCCAGTACAACCACAGTCTGACACCTGGGAGCTGCCCAGTACAACCACAGTCTGACACCTGGGAGCTGCCCAGTACAACCACAGTCTGACACCTGGGAGCTGCCCAGTACAACCACAGTTTGACACCTGGGAGCTGCCCAGTACAACCACAGTCTGACACCTGGGAGCTGCCCAGTAGGGCGGGCCATTTTTTTTTTTTTTGGAAAATCAATCGAGTGGGGTGTCTAAAATACGTGTTTTTTTGTGGGGAATTCAAATATGGGATTATTTTTACAATCGGATAACTCCTACCTACATTGTTTTGGATTTCAAAATGGCCGATTTGACAATTTTTCACCCCTTGGCCATACATGGATGCCAACATGAATCTTAAGGAAATCCTAACATGCAAGGTGTCTAAATGATGTGTTTCTTAATGGGGAATTCAAATATGAGTTCATTTTTGGGATAGGATAACTCTAACCTACATCATTTTGGATTTCAAAATGGCCGATTTTACCATTTTTCACCCCTTGGCCATACATGGATGATAACATGAATCTGAAGGAATTCCTAACATGCAATATGTCTAAATGATGTGTTTCTTAATGGGGAATTCAAATATGAGGTCATTTTTGGGATAGGATAAATATAACCTGCATAATCTTGGATTTCAAAATGGCTGATTTTACCATTTGAACCCATTGGTATTGTATTACAAAATTGCAAAGATAAAAAATATATGGGAAATCATTTATAATGACAAAGCCATCAAATTTATTAACAAGTGAACTGTATATAACTGGATACAACTCCAAAGATCAATAATAATAATAATAATACTAACAATAATAAATTGTATTTGTAATGCACACAAACACCTAAGTGCTAAATCTCGATTTCCTGACTTCTTGAACTTTGCCAGGTTCCAATATCTTGATTGGACTCATTCTTGGATGGCAAGATCTCCTACTGTACTGCTTTAGCCACCAACCTACAAACACAAACTTAAAGTCAACGTCAGCCATAAATAGGTGAGCTCTTTCCAGAACTACTCAGCAGAAACCTCTGTAACCATTTTAACAAACGTCTCAATGTAGCCTATTGAGAAAATCCATGGGGCTCCATCAATCATCTATCTTCTTAAATTTGATCAGGTTGCACAAGTCCTGCTTGGATTCATTCTTGGACATCAGCCTCCTGCTGGTCTCCTGAGCCCTGATCCCTCCATCCCTTTTTTCTTATGAAAAGTACTTAGCAGAGGCCTCAGTCACCATTTTAACAACCCTCTCGATGCTTTGTGTGTGGCAAGGCCAGTCGAGAACCTCCATGGGGGTGTTGATGAAGTTCTTCACCTCGGAGGTGCTTAGGGAGCAGGTGAAAGGTGGCTCTGACACATCTTCTGACCAGCTGATTAAGCCACCAATGCTGGAAGCGTCACTATTGATGTGAGGTGTTCTTCTGATCCTGACACAGGAGTCTCCCAGCTGAGTGTCTGGATCCCCCTCTCCCCTGATGGCCAGGATTCTCTCCACCCCCTCAATTCTCTCTTTTTGATCCTCAGAGCACAGCAGTGTTTGGAGGATGGCTTCACTGTGGGCATACCAAGCAGATCTTCTCACAGTTGGCATCACAACATCCAGCACCTCCTTCCTCTGAGACTTGAGGCAGTCCAGCTGAAACAGGATGTGCCTAGGCCCTTCGATCCAGGAGTGCTTGACCTTCATGTTGAACCAACATGGATAATACACTCCAATGATGAATTCCACAATGCATTGTAGATTATTCAGGTTCTTTCTTTTAAGTTGATGCTTTGACACCCAGAGCCTGAGGAGTCTGTTTGCTGTGGTGAGCCAGCGGCTGTGGTTTACCGGTCCAATCTCCAGCAGAGCCAGCCTTGCAGAAAGCACTCCATCCCTGATTGCACAGACCAGCTTATAGCCATAGTGTTGATCAGTTGAGAGATCTTGAATGATCTTCTCAGGCAGCTTGATCAGCGGAGGGCCAAGAAAGATCCTGGTGAAGTTAGGATTGATCTCCAAGTCTGTAACAGAATCAAGGAGCTGTCCTATTGGCCCAGACAATTTGTTGTCTGACAGAGTAGCCCCATCAACTTCAACAATGAGACGGCGCAGTGGAAGTTCACCAGTGTACAGGTTGCACACCAACCAGACCAGCTTTCTCCCCAGGTGCAGCTCCAGCTTCCGCATTACACCTGCCTTCACTCCAGTGTTGACATTGGTCGAGTCTCCTCTAATGGCCCACAAGGTCTTATCAGAACCTCTCTCTTTCAGCCAGGCAAACAGGACCTTAGCAATCTTCTCTGCATGGGACTCCTCTTTAGTTGCTTTCTCTGGTGTAAAGTGGAACAGATAGTTGCTGCCAGGCTCACTAGCAACACTATAGTGTTCTTCCTTGATCTTTGCAGGAAAAGATTGGTCACTGCCCTCAGCTTCCATCATCACATTGGTCATGTCAATCCGCCCATCAAAGAGGATACAGGAGATCCCCCCCTCCCTGCACTTCTCCTCAAACTCTTCCCCCAGCTCTTGCATCAACTTTTCTTGTGCTCTCTTAACCTTGTTCTTATCAATCACTTTACTTGTGTCATCTTCTAAGATGAGTCCTGCATCAATCAGAGCTGCAGTTGCTATAGCTGCAGTTGGCCTTAGACCTATGCCATACCTTACACTAGCAAGGGCGATGTTTGGAATCTCATCATAAATTTTCCGTAGCTTTGTTGAAGCTGCAGGGTCAGTTTCAGGAATGAGCTCAACTTCAGGGACTGTAAGGAAGCTCTCAAAATCCTTCCTGGCAACCTTGTCTGCTGCTGCAAAGCTTTCTTCTTTGCCCCTTCTCCTTTTCTCTGCCTTCTTTCCATCCCCTGCCTTTCCAATGTTTTCACCTGTCTCTTGTGCTCAGGCAGATCAGCTCCAGCCATTTGGTGTGGTCCTTTACTTCCAACCTTTTCCCTCTGTCCCTTGATGTAGGCAATATCTTTCACAGGAATCTTTTTGTCTTTGCTGCAGCAACAGTTAATGTTCAGATTCATGTTGGCATCCATGTATGGCCAAGGAGTGAAAAATGGTAAAATCGGCCATTTTGAAATCCAAAATTATGCAGGTTAGAGTTATCCTATCCCAAAAATGACCTCATATTTGAATTCCCCATTAAGAAACACATCATTTAGACACCTTGCATGTTAGGATTTCCTTCAGATTCATGTTGGCATCCATGTATGGCCAAGGGGTGAAAAATGGTAAAATCTGCCATTTTGAAATCCAAAATTATGTAGGTTAGAGTTAT
>NW_028174880.1:1479187-1613231 GCF_963971535.1 Notolepis coatsorum
GTGGTGTTGACTCTGTGCAGGAGGGTCATGGTGTCAGAGACGCTGTAGAAGGACAGAGTACCTGCGCTGTGATCCAGGTACACTCCTATTCTGGAGGACCGGGGGTCCGGTACTACTCTTATGTACTCGTTATTGTGGCAGAAGAGGTAATGATCACTTTGTCTGCAAGCTAAAGCCCAGGATTTGGAATTGCATCCAAATCCACAGTTCCCCCATGTGCCTGTTCTACTAATGTCTTCGTAGGCGACTGCTACATCAACCTCTCCACTCCACTCCACCTCCCAGTAACAGCGTCCAGTCAGACCTTCTCTACCCAGAACCTGAGAATCTTCAATAAATCTTTCTGGGTGATCAGGATATGACTGCTCTTGCTGCATACGTGTTGCTTTTCTGTTCCCCTCAGACAAAGACAGTTCTCTGTTTGTTGTGTTTGGGTCCAGTGTGATCTGAGAGTAATATTGTAAGAAGTCAGCTCTGGTCTTGGGCTCTGGTGGTGGCAGTAAATCATTAACTGCATTCACTGTTGCAGGTCCAGCACAACAGTGATCAGGAGCAGCATCTTGGAGTCCTGTCTTCATCAGTTGTTCTATCACCTATACGGCTTGTAGCTGTCCAGGGGAGGAGTCGCTTTAAAGAGGCAGTGTCTAGTTTACTGTGATTCATAGATAGAAGATGTTTTTTTTTTTTTTTACATAGTTCAGTTGGTACATATTCATCTTATGCTGAGCCGTACTGTATTGTACCCATTCTGCAATCTGTTAATAAAGTTTTCGATCAATCAATCAATCAATCAATCAATCAATCAATGTTAGTCAGTACCACTGCAAAACTTGAAGTCCTTAAAATGTCTTTAATTTCCCCTTAATTTGCCCCTGAAACATGCAATACCCCTTAATAAAAAATAAGGGCCCCTTAATTTTTTAACTGGACCCCTTAATTTCACCTTAATTCCACCCCCTGGGTGTGGAACCCCTTAATTGTGTCAATTAAGGAAACCCCCTTAATCTTACATTTAAGGTGTATTTATTTATTTTTGTAATTGGATAAAATAAGGGATAATTAATTACTTTTGAATACCCCTTAATTTGACTTTGTCAGGCCAAATTAATGGGAAGAATCTGCTAACTGTGTTGTAACTATTATAATAGATAAAATACACTTTCATTACAGACTCATAAAGTAATATATAAAACACACACACACAGTTTAGTTGCTGATAACGTTTTGTTTTATTTGTTGTTATTTGCTTTAATGAAGTTGAAAGTGCATTGCATGTTTGCCACCACCCATAACGGGTCCTACTAATCACCCCAAAGTACCAGAAAATACCAGAAAATACCAGAAACTACCCCAAAATACCCCAAAGTATACCCCAAAATACCAGAAACTACCCCAAAATACCCCAAAGTATACCCCAAAATACCAGAAACTACCCCAAAATACCCCAAAGTATACCCCAAAATACCAGAAACTACCCCAAAATACCCCAAAATACCCCAAAATACCAGAAACTACCCCAAAATACCCCAAAATACCGGAAAATACCAGAAAATACCAGAGAATACCAGAAAATACCCCAAAGTATACCCCAAAATACCAGAAACTACCCCAAAATACCAGAAAATACCCCAAAATACCCCAAAGTATACCCCAAAATACCAGAAAATACCCCAAAATACCCCAAAGTATACCCCAAAATACCAGAAAATACCCCAGAATACCAGAAAATACCCCAAAATACCCTAAAATACTCCAAAGTACCCCAAAGTATACCCCAAAATACCAGAAAATACCCCAAAGTACCCCAAAATACCCCCAACATACCCTAAAATACCCCAAAGTATACCCCAAAGTACCAGAAAATACCCCCAAAATACCCCAAAATACAGTATTGTATATTTGCATATCTTGTATGTCACAAATAGTTTCTGGTATTTTGGGGTATACTTTGGGGTATTTTGGGGTATTTTCTGGTATTTTCTGGTATTTTGGGGTATACTTTGGGGTATTTTGGGGTAGTTTCTGGTATTTTGGGGTATACTTTGGGGTAGTTTCTGGTATTTTCTGGTATTTTGGGGTAGTTTATGGTATTTTGGGGTATACTTTGCGGTATTTTGGGGTAGTTTCTGGTATTTTCTGGTATTTTCTGGTACTTTGGGGTGATTAGTAGGAAACATCTGTCTTTCAGCACCACACAAGAGTGGACAGCTCCTGCCAGAGACAGCGGCTGCTGCTCTGAACTGAACTCTGAACTCGACTTGATTGTTGTATTAGAAACAGCCGTGATATGTTTGGTGCGGCTCGTCAAGCAGACAGAATGTAAAATGATTTTGATGGTGAAAGAACTGAATTGAACTAGAAATTGTAAACTAATAAGACAAATAAAAGAAATGAAGATTTGATTCAAAAGAAAAGCAACGACTGGACATTCCTGTTTTCATCTTTGTAACAGACTGTGTGGAACTGTGTCTACTTCACATATAGACGGTTTCACTGGCATTCTGTTGCTAGGAAACAGCTTGAACCCAAATGTATTTTAGATTGCATTACATTCAAATGTATTGTCATCATACAGTACAGTACAACTAAAACAAGTTTGGCATCCAACCAGAGTGCAAATGTAACGGTACAGTGCAATAGTAATATACAATGTACAGGTGATTAAACTGGATATCAAATATATAACATAAGTAGATATTAGTATGTACAGTGTATAGTATTATTGTGTACAGTGATACACGTATAAAGACACTATGGTAGTAAGTCATACTGGCCAGAAGCATAACTAGTAAGAGTTGGGATATGTACAGAATGATATAGAATCTACAGATATATCAAAAGGATTACAATATAATGCAGGTATATACAGACATATGGATAAATATATATATGGTAAGAAGAATATATATCTCCTGTCAGTTATTGTATTAGCAAACAGTGCAACAGGAAATAAACATGGCCCTTTTTGAATGTTATGTAAGGGATAATGTATAGCTACGAGGTCATTGTCGCAAAATAATTGACCGACACGGAGTTTAGAATACCGAGGCGCAGCGCCGAGGTGTTTTAAACGTAGTGAAGGTCAATTATTTTGCGACAATGACCGAGTATAGGCTATACATTATCCCGCTTATTACATGGCTAACTTACTAACAATATACCTAATTCATTTTACACCATCGACAAGACGAGATCAAATGCAGACGCAGTTGTTCTGTGGCTCCGTCCGCTGTCAGCCCAAATAAAGTTATTATTATCGCCGGCAGGTGTGTGGACTGATTGCACTGCTGCAGTGTGTGTCAGTGGGCTTGATTCAAGTTCAAGTTCTTTAATAGTTGTCATACAGAAGTACAGAATACTTTCATACAAAATGCTTCTTACTGTTACGCTCCAGAGACTGTGCTAGACAAGATAGTATCAAATAACATAATAACATAATATAGCTTGCTACAGCTGCTGCGCACAGCGGTCATTATTGCTCGGCAGAGGTCCGTTATCGAGTAATAACGGACCTCTGACGAGCGCTGTTGACCAATCACAATCAAGCATTTCGGCGAATGTGAAAACGCCATGTAATAATGTTAGTTAATATCTAGACTAATATCTAGACTCCTCCCACTCCCATATATCTAGACTCCTCCAACTAGATATATTATAGTTAATATCTAGACTCCTCCCACCAGATATATTATAGTTAATATCTAGACTCCTCCCACTAGATATATTATAGAAATATAGAAAATGATCTCTCTCTTTCTGTCTCTCTCTGTCTCTCTCTCTGTGTCTCTCTCTCTCTCTGTCTCTCACTTTCTCTCTCTCTCTGTCTCTCTGTCTCTCTCTCTCTCTGTCTCTCTCTCTGTCTTTCTGTCTCTCTGTCTCTCTCTCTCTCTCTCTGTCTCTGTCTCTCTCTGTCTTTCTGTCTCTGTCTCTCTGTCTCTCTCTGTCTCTGTCTCTCTCTGTCTCTCTCTCTGTCTCTCTGTCTTTCTGTCTCTCTGTCTCTCTCTGTCTCTCTCTGTCTCTGTCTCTCTCTGTCTCTCTCTCTGTCTCTCTGTCTCTCTCCCTCTCTCCCTCTCTCTCTCTCTGCCTCTGCAGATGAGATCCAACCTTCCCATCTCACCGTTTGAACCACCACCTCTCGTTTCATCACCTCACAACCCCCTATACGGTTTGTAGGCAACCGCCTATATGGCCTGTAGGAAGCTCCGCCCCTGAATGTCCCTGCTCTCTCACAGAACTCAGCCTCCCCAGGGTCATCTAACCCAAGTCCAGGATAGAGAGGCTGAGTGAACGTGGTGTTGACTCTGTGCAGGAGGGTCATGGTGTCAGAGACGCTGTAGAAGGACAGAGTACCTGCGCTGTGATCCAGGTACACTCCTATTCTGGAGGACCGGGGGCCCGGTACTGTTATGTACTTGTTATTGTGGCTGAAGCTGTAATTACTTGGTCTGCAAGATAAAGCCCAGGATTTGGAATTGCATCCAAATCCAGAGTCTTCCCAGGTGCCTGTTCTACTAATGTCTTTGTAGGAGGCTGCTACATCAACCCATCGACCACTCCACTCCACCTCCCAGTAACAGCGTCCAGTCAGACCTTCTCTACCCAGAACCTGAGAATCTTCAATAAATCTTTCTGGGTGATCAGCATATGACTGCTCTTGCTGCATCCATGTTGCTTTTCTGTTCCCCTCAGACAAAGACAGTTCTCTGTGTGTTGTGTTTGGGTCCAGTGTGATCGGAGAGTAATATTGTAAGAAGTCAGCTCTGGTCTTGGGCTCTGGTGGTGGCAGTAAATCATTAACTGCATTCACTGTTGCAGGTCCAGCACAACAGTGATCAGGAGGAGCATCTCGGAGTCCTGTCTTCATCAGTTGTTCTATCACTTCTGCCAGCATGTTGTTTTTCTTCACAACAGGCCTCGGAGTAAAGGTCTCCCTGCACTGGGGACATGATGTGTAGACCCCCCTCTGATCCTCTTTATCCCAGCAGGTTGTAATACAGCCCATACAGTAGTTGTGTCCACAGGGAATAGTTACCGGTTCCGTCACTACATCCAGACAGATGGGACAGCAGAACTCCCGGTCCAGATCAACTCCTTGCTGCGCCATTTTAACAACGGCACTCTTTTACGTTTTGTTTTCTCAGGAAGAGTGAACTCTGCTTGTGTGTTTGGTGGGAGGTGGAGCTACTTCCTGGTTATAGTTGTCCAGCAGAGGAGTTGCTTTAAAGATGAAGAAACGCACTCCTCAGTGTCAGTTTTAGTATTTAATTGACAAGGATGATGACACCCTGAAACAGACAATACAGAGAAATAAGCTGACAAAGTTTTACATACATGCATGTTGTCACTAAGATAACGCATATATATATATAAAGATATATAAATATATAAATCTAAAAGAAGAATACCTTCAAAAGAAAGAAGGGACCGCACACTCCTCAGGACTGGTTTTTCTTATTTAGTTTAATATATAAATATATATATATAAGGATATATAAAGTAAATACACAATAACTAATAATAATGTAAACAAACTCACATGAATGAGTTGAACGAACGTCTTGACTCAGTGATTTCACGCAACGCAGTGCTACTTTCTAACGTGAGGCCAGTGTTTGTTTACATTTTCATTTCATTCAAAGGATCCGAACAGATTGAAGTGATTATGGATACCATGACTGTGGTAAGTTTTCATTTATGTTTTTAGATGGAAGGCTGTATTCCATCTGTCTAACGTTAGCGAATATTGTGAGATTGATGAATAGGACATAACGTTGCTGGACAATCGACCTAGTTAGCCCCTTTCCTGACTGCGATGCACGGCTACAGGGTTTGGGCGAGTGAATCCACACTTGTGGTATTATTATAACTCATTTATTGTGTAACGCTAGCCCCTTAAAACTTACCACAGTCTTGCTCAGCGGAGGCAGGAATTGATGAAGGCAGCGTGACCTCCCTCGCTGCCAGGTGAAAAAAGAGTCACTGGCTGTCGCCGCACGTGTCGGAGGAAGCGTGCGGATGACTTCAGGGTTCCCTTGTACCGACCAGTAGGGAGAACATGCGCACAACAACCAGGTAGGGGAGGGGGGGAATTGGCACAACGACTAAATTGGGATGGGGAGAAAACAGAGAAAAATCGGAGATAGAGAGGATACAAATAAATAAATAAATAAATAAATGCCACTGTGCGTGCACGTGTGTGTGCACGTGTGTGTGTGGGGGCCTCCACAAGGGTCTGGCCCAGAGGACTCTGAATTCTTAATCTGGGCTTGAATATGGTCTGATATTAACATTCAGTATTCAATATGGTCTGATATTAACATTCAGTATTAAATATGGTCTGATTCAATATTAACATTCAGTATTCAAGTAGAACAGCTAGCTAGCCGTTGTGGACACTCACCTTTCCACAGCTAAACGGTCGGCAAGGCACCTTGGTTGAGAAATGCAGGCTTCAGTCTATGTTGTTTAGTCGATCTGTTCAGGACTGTTTCAAGATGCACAATGAGATCTTCTTCTTCTTCTTCTTCTTATTTGAATTTCCGGCAGAGTAGACGCATCGAGGCGTATTACTGCCCTCCGCAATTCTTTTTATGGGCTCTTCTTCTTCTCCTTCTTCTCCTTCTTCACCTTCTTTTTCTTCTTCTACTGGACCCCGTCATCAACTACATTGTCCATTGGAGTGCCTCTACTGCTGCTACTTCCTGTCTGAGCCCCCCTCCGCGGGACCCTCCTTGCCCCCTGCTATCTTATCCTGGGCCGCTTTGTCCCTCGCAGCCCTGTCCCTCGCAGCCCCCTCAGCCAACTCTTCACACACCTCCCTCCAGTCCAGACCTTCCAATCCCAGATGTTGAACCGCTATCCTAACAATCATCTTCACCATCTCTGTTCTACCCGTAACCTCTGCCATACCAGTAACTACCCCTGCCACGAAGGCCACAATACCTAATTTCTCCTCCCTTCCCCTGTCTCTTTCCACCTGCTCTACCCTCACTGCCAAATGCCCTCCTTCAACCCCCTGCCCCCTTTCTTGGCTCCCCTGTCCTGCCCTGCTAACCGCCCCAGCATACGTCAACTTACCCTCCCTCCTCTCTCTCCGATCCGCGACCTGCTTCATCATCACCTCGCACCCCCGAAACGCTACACTGTGCTCCCCACCACAACTACAGCACCTCGGCTTCACTCCCTCTCCACATTTCCCATATTCATGTTCCCCGCCACACCTAGCGCACCTCATCCCCTTCATACACGTGGTAGCTATATGGCCAAACCCCTGGCACCTATAGCACCTAAGAGGATTATGAACAAATTCCCTAACCCTACTGAGAGAATTGTTGAATATATA
The DNA here is from genome assembly GCF_963971535.1 of Notolepis coatsorum. Classification (NCBI taxonomy): domain Eukaryota; kingdom Metazoa; phylum Chordata; class Actinopteri; order Aulopiformes; family Paralepididae; genus Notolepis; species Notolepis coatsorum. The sequence goes on from NW_028174880.1 coordinate 1,486,530, forward strand.
TAGAACACAAATGTTCTAGAATGTGCTATTATGACATACTGTGACATCACAAATGTTCTAGAATGTTTTATTATGAGTTATGACATCATACTGTGACATCACAACGGAACATGTTTGAGGTCCATTTGAATAATATAAATAATATGTTTGGTAAGGCTGTCCCCGAAGCCTGTTTTTGGGATTCAAACTTCATCAGGGTTCTTCGAACGGACGTGCGAATCTTCGTTTTTAATATAAAAAACGTATTCAAATTATTTTTATAAAATATTTTTTTTTATCCTCAAACAAAATCCTCAATTTGAATAAAGTGATTAATCTGATTAAATTAGTATTTTTTCTTTTATTAAATCAACTTTCCAGCCCCCTGTCAACTGTCAAATGATGTCAACTGTCAACCTGAATTACATTCAGTATTCAATATGGTCTGATATTAACATTCAGTATTCAATATGGTCTGATATTAACATTCAGTATTCAATATGGTCTGATATTAACATTCAGTATTCAATATGGTCTGATATTAACATTCAGTATTCAATATGGTCTGATATTAACATTCAGTATTCAATATGGTCTGATATTAACGTTCAGTATTCAATATGGTCTGATATTAACGTTCCGTATTCAATATGGTCTGATATTAACGTTCAGCATTCAATATGGTCTGATATTAACGTTCAGTATTCAATATGGTCTGATATTAACGTTCAGTATTCAATATGGTCTGATATTAACATTCAGTATTCAATATGGTCTGATATTAACGTTCAGTATTCAATATGGTCTGATATTAACATTCAGTATTCAATATGGTTTGATATTAACGTTCATTATTACATGGCGTTTTCACATTCGCCGAAATGCTTGCTTGTGATTGGTCAATAGCGCTCGTCAGAGGTCCGATATTACTCGATAACGGACCTCTGTGGAACAATAATGACCGCTGTGCGCAGCTGTTTGCAATCAAGGCCACTGACACACTGCATCAGTGCAGCCAATCAGACACACCTGCCGGCTGCACTGACAGCGGAGTGTGTGTGACGATGACAGCGGAGCCAGAACAGAACTGCGTCTGCATTTGATCTCGTCTTGTCGATGTAAAATGAATCAGGTATATTGTTTGTAAGTTAGCCATGTAATAAGCGGGATAATGTATAGCTATACTGGATCATTGTCGCAAAATAATTGACCTTCACTGACATTTAAAACACCTCGGCGCTGCGCCTCGGTATTTTAAACTCTGTGTTGATCAATTATTTTGCGACAATGACCTCGTAGCTATACATTATCCCTTACGTATTCAATATGGTCTGATATTAACGTTCAGTATTCAATATGGTCTGATATTAACATTCAGTATTCAATATGGTCTGATATTACATTCAGTATTCAATATGGTCTGATATTAACATTCAGTATTCAATATGTAAGGGATAATGTATAGCTACGAGGTCATTGTCGCAAAATAATTTACCAACACAGAGTTTAAAATACCGAGGCGCATGGCGAGGTGTTTTAAACTTAGTGAAGGTCAATTATTTTGCGACAATGACAGAGTATAGCTATACATTATCCCGCTTATTACATGGCTAACTTACTAACAATATACCTAATTCATTCATCGACAAGACAAGATCAAATGTAGACGCAGTTGTTCTGTGGCTCCGTCCGCTGTCAGCCCAAATAAAGTTATTATTATCGCCGGCAGGTGTGTGGACTGATTGCACTGCTGCAGTGTGTGTCAGTGGGCTTGATTGCGATAAGCTGCGAACAGCGGTCATTATTGCTCGGCAGAGGTCCGTTATCGAGTAATAACGGACCTCTGACGAGCGCTATTGACCAATCACAATCAAGCATTTCGGCTCATGTTAAAACGCCATGTAATAAGGTCTGATATTAACGTTCAGTATTCAAGTAGAACAGCTAGCTAGCCGTTGTGGACACTCACCTTTCCACAGCTAAACAGTCGGCAAGGCACCTTGGTTGAGCTATGCCGGTTTCAGTCTATGTTGTCTATCTGTTCAGTCCTGTTCAGAACTGTTTCAAGATGCACAATGAGATCTTCTTCTTCTTCTTCTTATTTGAATTTCCGGCAGAGTAGACGCATCGAGGCGTATTACTGCCCTCCGCAATTCTTTTTATGGGCTCTTCTTCTTCTCCTTCTTCTCCTTCTTTTTCTTCTTCTACTGGACCCCGTCATCACCTACATTGTCCATTGGAGTGCAGCTACTGCTGCTACTTCCTGTCTGAGCCCCCCTCCGCGGGATTTCTTATACTACACTAGTGGTGTTCCATCTTTAGGCCTCTTCAACTCACACTTTCTCCTTCTTCTCTGCTCCTCTTGCCTGTCCAATACTAATACATACACTAACGCTATATCCTCTGGTACAACTCTGAAGCATGCAGAAATGTCAGCACTGCCTCTGTGATCAACTGGTGGTTCTCATTATCCATGCCAAAGAATGATTTAAGAGAGAAGGAAGATACTCCCAGCTCTACCAGACTTTTATAAAAGATTTCCCTCTCTTTCCTATACCTTTCACATTCTAGGAAGACATGCCCGACAGTTTCAGTCTCTCCACATTCACACACCCCATCTGGATGTTTGCCCACAATGAACAAGCTACTGTTCAACCCACAGTGCCCCAGCCTCAGTCTACACATCTTCACCCTATCACTCCTTGACCCATATCCCTCCACCTTGATCTTGACCCGAGGCTGCAGAGAGAAATAGTGCCTTCCCTTGGTCCCCCTTTCCCACTCATCCTGCCACTCAGCCTCAACTCCTTTCTTTATCTTATCTCTGAGTTCTACTCTTCCCATTGAAATACCTATCTCTTCCTCCCTTCCCAGGCTCTGTTTGGCAAGGGAGTCAGCCATCTCATTCCCCGCAATCCCAGCGTGTCCCGGGACCCAACAAAACTCCACTGACCAGCCTGCCTTCGCAATCCTATATAAAACCAACATTATTTCCTGAATGAGATCAGGGCGAGCTTTAGACCCACCTGCACTCAGAGCCATCAGTGCAGCAGCCGAGTCAGAGCATATAATCACCTGGCTTGGTCCCACTTCCTCCACCCACCACAATGCCCAGAGGATGGCAAGCAACTCTGTCACAAATACTGAGCTGCCATCGGATATTCTTTGTCCCTTACCGATCCCTAACCAAGGCACCCACCACCCAAATCCTGCCCTCCCACTTTCAGGATCCACAGAGCCATCAGTGTACACCTCCAGAGCCCCTGATTCCAGAAGGAACCTCTCTATTTCCTCCACAATCTCGCCCTTATCCTCCTCCTTCAAGAACCTAAGTTCAATGACTCGATCAGGCAATAGCCAAAATGGCACTGATAGCCACCGAGTGTGCTCCGCCACTCCCCCCTGATGCAGTCTCAACTTCCTGGCCCACTGATCAATACTGGCCAAAAAAGGTTTATACTTATCCCCATCTCCTGAAAGTAAACACCTAGCTGGGAAGGACAGACTTGTCCCACTCAATTTTGCCCAGTACTGTAGCCCTAACTTTACTCTCCTCAGGTTTAGGGGCAACTCCCCCATTTCCACCAATAGTGCTGAAGCAGGGGTGGTCTTAAAAGCTCCACAGCAGATTCTCAAAGCCTTGCACTGAAGCACATCCAGCTTTCGCAAATTAAACTTGGCCGCAGAGCCGTACACATAACAACCATAATCAATTGTTGACCTGATCATCGCCTGGTATATCATGCACGTGGTCTCTCTATCCGCTCCCCACCCACTCCCAGCCAAACTTCTCAGCACATTCACTATTCTTTCACACTTTGCCAGGATTTTCTCTATATGAACAGCCCAATTCAATCTTTCGTCAAACCAAACTCCCAAAAATTTAAACACCTTTACTCTCTCTAAGGGAGATCCATACATAACCAGCCTTCCCCTAGGCACCCTCTTTCTAAAACCAAAAATCATATAATTAGACTTAGAGGCGGATATTTTAAAACCCCACTTGTCTCCCCATTCCTCTACATCCCCCAGAGCTCTTTGTACCTGCTTTAAACAATACTCAACATTCTTCCCTCTTTTCCATATGGCCCCATCGTCCGCAAATAAAGACAACCCATATCCTTTTCCAATTTGCCCAAAAATGTCATTAATCATCACATCGAAGAGGACCGGGCTAATCACGCTTCCTTGCGGGGTGCCATTTTCTATTTTTACAGTTTTTGAGGTTTGCCCCCCCACACGTACTTGGATCGTCCTGTCTAATAGAAAATCCTTTATCCAATTAAACAATCTCCCTCTAACTCCTAGGTCATACAATTTCAAAAGCAGCCCCTCTTTCCACAAAGAGTCATACGCCTTCTCAATATCCAAAAATACACTTATCACTACTTCCTTATTGTCAAAAGCCTGTCTAATGTCCTGGTCTAGAACAGCTACTGATTCCATTGTAGACCTGCCATTTCTAAACCCATTCTGATACCCAACATAAAGATCCTTACTTTCTAAAAAGTAAACTAATCTATTAGTAATCATCCTTTCCATAATTTTACACAATACAGACGTCAAGGCTATGGGTCGGTAAGACCCTGGGTCAGCCGCTACTTTACCTGGCTTCAAAATAGGAATGATGACGGCATGCTTCCACTCCTTTGGCAAGCAGCCTTCTAGCCACACATTATTAAACAAACCCAGTATTTCAATCATTACAAATTCGTCCAAATTCTTAAATAATTCATAGGATAATCCATCTCTGCCAGGCGTCGTATTTGCACCAGCCTGGATAGCATCCCCTAACTCTTTCATTGTAAAGTACAAATTAATCAGAGAATTGTTGGATATATATAGAACACAAATGTTCTAGAATGTTCTATTATGACATCATACTGTGACATCACAAATGTTCTAGAATGGTCTATTATGACATCATACTGTGCCATCACCAGGGGTCAAGTTTCAAGTTTCTCAAGTTTCTTTAATAGTTGTCATACAGAAGTACAGAATACTTTCATACAAAATGCTTCTTACTGTTACGCTCCAGAGACTGTGCTAGACAAGATAGTATCAAATAACATAGTATAGCATGTAATTTAGAAGAAGAAAATGAGGTCACAATGTTCGGTATAGACATATGTACAATGTTCTGAGTTACCATATAATATACAATACTATGCAGTGTACTAATGTACAGTACTATATAGTGCAAAGCAGAATGGGATGAGGCACGGAGAGGAAACATCCACCCTTCGGTGCCTCGGCGATCCACGCAGTACTTACTGCAAATCCGGAACGAAAGAAATTACCCCCGGCAGGCAAGTGTAATAAGAGATCAATGTTTTTATTATATCTGCTCATGTCGGGTGACATACATCAGAACCCTGGTCCCGTAATGACACGGAACCAGAGACTACAGCAAGAAGCGATGGAGGTTCCCATCGCGACCAACAACATCAACAACGCAACCTGTGGCTACATCTACTGCGCGGACGGCAACACTTCCCCAATGACGCCGCAGCAGACGAGCACACGTGAGGCAGTGACGAGAGGAGGTGAACCGAGGGTCGAAACCATGACGACCATCTCGACGCGGGATGTAAACATCTCGACGCCCGATAGCCGGCTAGCTAGCAGAGCTAACAACAAAAACAACCAGGAACGAGTCCTTTGTTGTTCCAACACGGCGCGGGACCCGACGCCCCCCTCCCCCCTTCCCACCCACAACAACACAGAGGAACAGATTACAAACGGACAATACTTCGAACCTGCCAACATAAATGAAATAACCAACGCCAATGGACTGAACATTTTTCACATTAACATTAACAGCTTAAAAAACAAATTGGATGAAATCAAGCAAATATTCATAAATGGTAAGGCAAACATACTGTGCTTCTCAGAAACTAAGCTCGACGATTCTGTAAAAGATCCAGAGATAGAGATTGAGAACTACTCAATAATCAGGAATGATAGGAACAAACATGGAGGTGGTGTCTGTATGTACATACACAAGGACACCAAATTCATCAACAGAAATGACCTGAATCATAAATCAATTGAAACTGTATGGGTGGAAATCCTATTCGAAAGGGCGAAATCCCTACTGGTTGGCACAGTCTACAGGCCGCCAGATCATAGTGGCTTTTATGATACAATGGATGGGTGTTTAGCTGGAGTTGAGGATGTAGACAAAATTCTTATTGGAGACTGGAACACGGATATGCAACGAAAAGATGCACCCGTCTTCAAGGCCTTCAGTAGGTTTTGTGATCTGCATGGCCTCAGCCAGCTAATCACCCAACCCACACGTGTATGTGAATCAACTCAGACTACCATTGACCTCATTCTGACCTCCGACAAGTCCAAGATCTCAAATAAAGGGGTTATAGCATGTGGGTTAAGTGATCATTATATGATATTCTGTACCCGAAAAAAACTAAAACAAAAGGCTGGCTGCCACAAAACAGTCACATCTAGAGACCTCAAAACCTACTCTAGCGAGGCCTTCAACCTTGAACTGGAGAGTCTGGACTGGTCAGATGAACTCAATGGTACACTGGTTGACGAAACATGGCTTGGTTTCAAAACCAAATTCTCAGCAATACTAAACGACATGGCCCCCCTAAGAACCACCAGGGTAAAAAATCGCGCTGAGCCGTGGATGCACTCCGAAATACTGGCCGCTATGAAAACCAGAGACAAAAAATGCTCTGAGTTTCGTAAAAGTCAGTCAAAGCTTACTAAAAGCACGAGCAGTGAACTCCAAGCCCACGTGACTGAACTCAAACTAGAAAGAAACAGACTAAGAAACGACGTAAACTCCATGATCAAAACTGCAAAAAAGAATTTCATCAATGACAAAACTGAGGAAAACAAAAACAAACCACGTGAACTTTGGAAATTACTCAATAATCAACTAGGATGCAGTAAAAAACTTAAAACCAGATTCTCAAACATAAACATAAAAACTGACAACACGCTCATCACAGACAAGCTGGATGTAGCCAATTACTTAAACATTTTCTTCACAAACATAGCCACAACACTGGTAAACAAACTACCCTCCCACTCAGGGCTTTATGGGGTAGAACACATAGTAGCTTTCTACAAAAACCTAGGGGTCCGCAAGGACGCCTTCAAGCTGGAAACGGTAACAACAGATGAGGTACTCAATAAACTGAGCGCCCTCCAACCTAACAAGGCCACTGGCCATGACAACATCCCCTCCAAATTCCTCAGAGACTCAGCAGCCGCCATCACACCAATCATCACACACATAATAAACCTCTCCATAAAACAGGGACACGTCCCCAAGGACTTCAAAATTGCGAGGGTGACCCCTCTGCACAAAAAGGGCAGCAAATTAGACCCAGGCAACTACCGCCCTGTTTCTATTCTCACCTCCATCTCGAAAGTCATGGAAAAAATAGTCTACGAACAGGTCGAAAAGTACCTAGCGGAAAAAAATCTAATCTACGAATTCCAATCTGGCTTCAGAACATCCCACTCCACTGACACATGCCTTCTCTATTTGAATGACCACATCAAACAAGAGGTGGACGCAGGCAAATACTGCGGCATGGTCATGCTGGACCTACAAAAGGCCTTTGACACGGTCAATCACTCCATTCTGATTGACAAGCTAAAAGCAATTGGTTTTGATAGTCTATCAGTGAGCTGGATGCAATCCTACCTTGAGGGGAGGGAACAGATGGTGGAGGTAAACGGTACCCTATCCCCCCCCCTCACAGTGAGCTGTGGTGTTCCACAAGGAAGCATACTAGGACCGCTACTGTTCCTAATTTATGCAAATGACATGTCGTCAGCTTGTGACTGCAACTTGTTCCTGTTTGCGGACGACTCAGCCCTGCTGGTCTCTGACAAGAACAAGTTACAGGTTGAAAAAACCCTCAGCTCGGAACTAGGCAGAATCTGCATATGGCTCGCTGATAACAAACTATCATTACACATGGGCAAAACAGAGTCCATTCTCTTCGGTTCAAATAACAAACTCAGCAAGACCGACGGCTTCTCAGTTACAGTGGGTGACAATATTGTCACAAGGAAAGATGAAATTACCTACCTGGGGTCCATCCTAGAGGCTAATCTCTCCTGTGACAAAATGGCATCCAATGTAATAAAAAAAGTCAACCAACGAACTCGATTCTTGTACCGGATCTCCTCTCTGGTAAACAAGAACACCCTGAAGACTCTGGCAGGAGCACTCATTCAGGGGTACTACGACTATGCTTGCACCTCATGGTACCAAAGCACCTCAAAGGCGCTAAAAACAAAATTACAAACATCTCAAAACAAACTGGTCAGACTACTGCTTGACCTTACTCCTAGAACCCACCTCACCCCTGCCCACTTCGACAACCTAGGATGGCTTAGAGTAGACGACAGAGTACAACAACTTGCAATGGGCCTGGTCTACAAGATACACTACACGACCAAGGTACCCATGTACATGTCAAAATACTTCCCAAAGGTCAGTGAATACCACGATCACAACACCAGAGGGAGCTCCACAAATCATGTCAAACCCAGATTCGGCTCAAATAAGGGACTAAACACGTTTCGCAATTATGCCACATCAATGTGGAACGCCCTACCCAAAGCTGTAAAGGAATGTGGATCACTACCCACTTTCAAAACCTCTCTCAAGGGACACCTACGGGAGACTGCAATTCAACACTGGCCCCTGTAAATATCCTAACCCAATCATTCCAACCCCCTCCAATGTACAGTCATTTACCTAGTATGGTTTTGTCAATAGTTCAATGTACAATTGTGTTTGTTTGTACAGTGTCTCCTCCCCCCCCCCCCTCAATGTACAGTGTTACTTGTTTATTCAGTATGCCCCCCGCCCCCCCCCCCCCCCCAACCACCTCCAATGTAAATTACCCAGTATGGTTGTCAATATCCCAATGTACCCAACCCCCCCCACCCAACCTCCAATGTACAGTTTCTACGTCAAATGTATATACTCCCTTTTCTTGACTCCTTCTGTATCACAAACAGTACTGTATTTGCAAATCTGGTATGTCATAAATGTATAGATGTAGCAGTACTGACTATCTGTATGTCATGTATGTCATATATGTCTATATGAATTGAAAATGGGGGACCCTGATGGAAACAAGACAAACGTCTTTCTCAGGTCTGCATCCCCTTAACAATTGTATGTATTGAGCCGTACTGTATTGTACCCATTCTGCAATCTGTTAAATAAAGTTTTCATTCATTCATTCATTCATTCATTCATTCATTCATTCATTCAGGTACAGTTTAGGTACAATTTACAGTAAGGTGTACGAGTTGTAGTGCAATCCTTCATCAATAAATATAAAGTGTGGGGAGTGGGTGCTACAGTGTGTTTGTTTAAAGTGGGTGTGTGCTATAAAGTGTGTGGAGTGGGTGCTACAGTGTGTCTGTTTAAAGTGAGTGTGTGCGTGTGGATGTGTGTGCTATGTGCGTTTGGTGGTTGTTGTTGTGTAGTGTTCATTGTTCGTTTAGCAGTCTGATGGCCTGGGGATAGAAGCTTCTTCTGAGTCTTTCTGTGCTCGCCTTGAGACTCCGGTATCGCTTGCCTGACCGCAGCAGTTCAAAGAGGCAGTTGTTCGGGTGACTGGAGTCTTTAATGATTCTCTTAGCCTTGCCCTTGCAACGCTTGTTGTAAATGTTCTGGAGGGTGGGGAGCCCCCCTCCAATTGTGCGTTCGGCTGAACGTGTCACTCTTTGTAGTCTGCTTCGGTCTTGTGCAGTGCTATTCCCAAACCAGGAGGTGATGTTGCCGGTCAAGATGCTCTCTATTGTACATGAGTAGAAGTTCTTAAGGATCTTCTGACTGACTTGGAACTTCCTTAGGCGCCTGAGGAAGTAGAGGCGTTGTCGTGCCTTCTTCACAACACTGTCAATGTGTGTGGTCCATGTCAAGTCCTCGGATATGTAGGCTCCGAGGTACTTAAAGCTGTTGACTCTCTCAACCGGTGCCCCGTCGATGCTGAGGGGGCTGTAGTCCTTGACCCCCGACCTCCTGAAGTCCACAATCATCTCCTTTGTTTTGCTGACGTTCAGGGAGAGGCTGTTTTCCTGGCACCATCCCGCCAGGACCTTGACCTCTTCCAGGTAGGCCCTCTCGTCGTTGGCAGAGATCAGGCCCACCACCACTGTGTCGTCAGCAAATTTGATGATTGTATTGCTACTCCGCTGAGCCACACAGTCGTGTGTGTACAGGGAGTAGAGGAGGGGACTCAGAACACAGCCCTGGGGGGCCCCTATGTTGAGGGTGATGGATGAGGAGGTGCAGTTGCCTGCTCTCACCACCTGGGGTCTGCCAGTCAGGAAGTCCAAGACCCACTGGCAGAGGTCATAGTTCAAGCCCAGGTCCCTGAGCTTGGCTATGAGTATGGAGGGGACTATGGTATTGAATGCCGAGCTGTAGTCGATGAATAGCATTCTCACATAGTTCCCCTGCCTCTTGTCCAGGTGTGATGCTGCTGTGTGCAGCACATGGGCTATGGCGTCCTCCGTGGACCTGTTGGGGCGGTATGCAAATTGCAGGGGGTCCATGTTGATGGGGAGGGAGGAGCAGATGTAGCCCTTTACTAGCTTCTCAAAGCACTTCATGGCTATGGAGGTGAGAGCTACAGGGCGGTAGTCGTTGAGGCAAGCAGGCTTGGATTTTTTGGGTACAGGGATAATGGTGGACTTCTTCAGGCAGGTGGGGATGACAGCCTGTTCTAAGGACAGGTTAAATATGTCAGTGAATACTGGGGCCAGTTGGTCGGCACAGACTTTTAGGACGCGGCCGGGGATGCCGTCCGGACCTGCTGCCTTCCTGATATTCACTTTTTTAAAGGTCCGCCTCACCTCATGCTCTGTTACCCTGAACACTGAGTCTCCATCAGCAGCAGACCCCCCCCCCCCCCCATTGCCGTGGCTTGTGGGCTGGTGTTGTTATTACCAGCATCAAACCTCGCATAGAAGGTATTGAGGTCATTTGCTAAGGAGATGTCACTGTTCAGTTTGAGGGAGGCGCCTTTGTAGTCTGTCATCGTTTTGAGCCCCTGCCACATAGCTCTAGAGTCAGCTTGTTCAAACTGGAGTTCAATTTTATCCCTGTAGCGCCGTTTGGCCTCTGTCACTGTCCTCCTTACGTTGTATCGCGCCACCTTGTGGTCATTCATGTTGCCTGCCACTAGGCCGTCGTTGTATGCTTTGGTGCGCTCTCTCAGAGCTTCACGGACGGATTTGTCTACCCAGGGTTTTTGATTTGGGTAAACTCTCATTTTGGTAGTGGGGATTGTTTCTTCCACCAAAGTACAAACATAGTCCAGCACTGTCTCCGTGTACACATTAATGTTATCTGTGTCGCGGAACACGTTCCAGTCTGTGCAGTCAAACGCAGCCTGGAGCGTCTCCTCTGACGTCAAATCCCATTTCTGCACCTCTCGCGAGACTACAGGAGTGCTTTTGATTCTCTGTTTGTACTTTGGTGAAAGGAAAATGGACGCGTGATCTGATTTACCAAAGCCACTATCAGAATGAGCCTTGTAGCCACCTTTAAATTGCGTGTAACAGTGATCTAGGATGTTACTGCCTCTGGTGTTGCAAGTCACATGCTGATGGTGTAAAGTACTTGAGTAATTGTACTTCGTTACAATACTTAAGTACTGTTTTAGGGGGATTTGTACTTTACTCGAGTATTATTAGGTTTGTATACTTTGTACTTTTACTCCATTACATTTCAGAGAAAAAAAACATACGTTTTACTTTTTCTTCGGAGTTGTGGGATATTTTCAATGTTTTAGCTAATTTTGATTTAAATTGTATAATTCCCATTTTAAAATGTTTTACCATGGTATGTTTGGTATCCTTTTTTTCAGCACAGTCTCACATATATGACCTGACAGTTAGTTTTCATACTGTATAATACTGTATATACTGTATACTGCATAATGTACAACACAAAACACAAAATCGGATTTGAGAAAATGTGTTCTTTTTACTATGAACCAATGCAAACATATTCAATCAAGCATATAAAACAGTGAAAATGCACCCTCAGGTAGCATATTTACATAAACAAAAGAGAACAGGACAGAATTAAATTCAAAAACAATTATTTTCTCCATACACAGGTAATAAACCCAGACGAAATTTAGATTCTCAACTGGAAAATCTCACCATCGTGCTCTTTTAGAAAGAGTCAGTAAAAAAGTAAGTAAAAGTAAAAAAAGAAAAAAAGAAAAAAAAAGTGCATCATTATGGAATGTAACTAAAGTAATGTGCAATAAAAATACTTGTAAAAATAAAAAAAAGTAAAGTAAAGAGGAATATTCAATATACATATATACACGATATAGACTACACACATATATGTGTGTGTGTGTGTGCGACATTGTACTGTGCTGTACTGTGCTGTCCTGTATTTTATATACCACGATGTACTCTGCCCACAGACCTCAGATCAGCTGGGGCGGGGTTATATACCATGATGTACTCTGCCCACAGACCTCAGATCAGCTTCTCCACGTCTGGGGTGGGGTTATATACCCTGATAGGTTATATACCCTTGATTGATTGATTGATTGATTGAAAACTTTATTAACAGATTGCAGAATGGGTACAATACAGTACGGCTCAATACACACAATTGTTAAGGGGATGTAGACCAGAAAAATACGTTTGTCTTGTTTACATCAGGGTCCCCCATTTTCAATTCATAATGACATTTATGACATACACAACATACAGATATACAGATATATATCATGACATTCATGACATACATGACCGTAGGTATACAGTACTGTTACATTTGTGACATACAACATTATGCAAATATACAGAAAATATATACATACACTGTACATTGGAATACTGACAAAGCCATACTTGGTCATTTACTGTACAACTCGGTTAGGACATTTGTAGGGGCCAGTTTCGAATTGCAGTCTCCCGTAGGTGTTCTTTCAGAGTGTTTTTGAAAGTGGGTAGTGATTCACATTCCTTTACAGCTTTGGGTAGGGCGTTCCACATTGATGTGGCATAATTGCGAAACGTGTTTAGTCCCTTGTTTGAGCCGAATCTGGGTTTAACATGATTTGTGGAGCTCCCTCTGGTGTTGTGATCGTGGTATTCACTGACCTTTGGGAAGTATTTTGACATGTACATGGGTACCTTGGTCGTGTAGTGTATCTTGTAGACCAGGCCCATTGCAAGTTGCTGTACTCTGTCGTCTACTCTAAGCCATCCTAGGTTGTCAAAGTGGCCAGCGGTGAGGTGGGTTCTAGGAGTTAGGTCAAGCAGTAGTCTGACTAGTTTGTTTTGAGATGTTTGTAATTTGGTTTTTAGTGCCTTTGAGGTGCTTTGGTACCATGAGGTGCAAGCATAGTCGTAGCACCCTTGAATGAGTGCTCCTGCCAGAGTCTTCAGGGTGTTCTTGTTTACCAGAGAGGAGATCCGGTACAAGAATCAAGTTCGTTGGTTGACTTTTTTTATTACATTGGATGCCATTTTGTCACAGGAAAGATTAGCCTCTAGGATGGAACCCAGGTAGGTAATTTCATCTTTCCTTGTGACAATATTGTCACCCACTGTAACTGAGAAGTGGAGACAGTATGAACTTCTAGATACAGTAGAAAGGATATGCAGCCAGTATGAGCTTCTAGATACAGTAGAAAGAATATGCAGCCAGTATGAGCTTGTTGCATATGTAACGGAGGTACCGCATGTCTATCCACAGTCACAAGGGACTTGTATAGTGAAGTGGCTGTGGATGTTAAGCGGTACTGCAAGTAAACTCACTCCCCAGAGGCATCCAGACCCAGTACTTAGAAGTGAATTCACCTCTTGGTACAGTGGTCTGTGATGCCGCCCGCGACGCGGGAGACCGGGGTTCAACTCCCACTCAGGGCGATCCCTTAACAGGGGTCGAATCTGAAACACAACGCAGAGCAAGACGAGACCGGCTACACGTGGTGCCGTGACCCGGATGCCCTGGGTGTCTCATAGGGATGAATTCTGGAATGGCATTTTGAATGGCAGGCATAGTTAGACATAAATGAAAGCTCTCATCGACTCCGACAGATTGCTAGTCATTCATAATGGCATCGAAAGACTGTCCAAATTACCTTAGTTCTGACAATTGTTTACCCTATTATGCATCTGTATTCTTTGACTCCATAGGTAAATCTACCCTGGCTCAGCAGACTGTGAATGGGTCAAATGTGAGGAACAAATTGTAAAGCGCTTTGGATAAGTGAACTGGAATAGAGTGCGGGTGTTGCATTTATATGATGAATTACTTTATACTTACTAAATGTTTATATGAAGACATGTACCTGTCACCTTATACAGTTATTCTTTCTCTCATTTAAAACAAAAATAAAATAAATGACTAGTCGAACCCCAACTATTTAATTATGCATCACATTGAAACAGAAAAGTTATCTGACGTATTCCACCAGAGGGAAAAGTGATCATATCCAAATGTGTGCATTTTTAATTGGCTAGTTTGAATATGTTAAAGGTAATTGATCCAAACATACATGAATGTGTAGCTCCGCCCCCGGACATAAGACTGGAGCCCTGTGTTCATCTCCTGCTGACTGACCAACACTAGACAACAGTAAGACTGGAGCCTGTGTTCATCTCCTGCTGACTGACCAACACTAGACAACAGTAAGACTGGAGCCTGTGTTCATCTCCTGCTGACTGACCAACACTAGACAACAGTAAGACTGGAGCCTGTGTTCATCTCCTGCTGACTGACCAACACTAGACAACAGTAAGACTGGAGCCTGTGTTCATCTCCTGCTGACTGACCAACACTAGACAACAGTAAGACTGGAGCCTGTGTTCATCTCCTGCTGACTGACCAACACTAGACAACAGTAAGACTGGAGCCTGTTTTCATCTCCTGCTGACTGACCAACACTAGACAACAGTAAGACTGGAGCCTGTGTTCATCTCCTGCTGACTGACCAACACTAGACAACAGTAAGACTGGAGCCTGTGTTCATCTCCTGCTGACTGACCAACACTAGACAACAGTAAGCTGCTTGTATTCGTTCTGTGGCTGAAACACTTTGGGTATGTTGGCAATGTTTGCAAACATTGTAGTAACACTGATCTATATTACGATTTACAAGAGGTTCAGAAAGTTCCAAATAACTTATGCTCCATGTACAGATCAAGGTAGACTTAGTATGGAGTACTGTATTTATTGCACACTTATATTTATAATTATAGTTACAGTATATTGTACCGAGAATAGACATAAGATAGTTAGGTATATTTGTACCGGGGGTAGTTATATAGTTATTTGTATATTTATAACAGGGTGGGCTGTACATACACACATATTTATATTATTGATATTGTAGAGTATACTTATGTTTACTATGAGTATACTATGTTCATTCACTCACTCAGATATCCAGAGTAGATTTCAACGGCAAGCAGCCGTGTGTTTACTTGGTTTTATTGTATTTTCATTCTAATGATGCAGCTTGTTTGGATCTAACCTGTGCATCTACTGTGCTGCATTGTCTTTGCTGTTGCTGCTTTGATGCCTGAACTCCCTTACAGGGTAATAATAAAGGTTTATATTATCTTATCAAACGTATAGTCAAGAACAAAAACTAAAAATAACAGATTGTGTTTAATAGCAATATATAAAGGTCATAATACAAAAGATGTTTGCATTTATGCCCATATTGTGACATTTCATTCTGATAGGATGAAAGGATATTCTCCCCTATTCACCTGCAGTGTCGACTCCTGCCACCAGGAGGAGGTACTTTCCCTAGGAGCGCCACATCAAACTCTTTTTTTTTACCTTTATTTACCATGGTAGGTTCTCTGAGCACAAATGTTCTTTTTCAGGAACGCCCTGCTTCACATTCACACAGTTCCATTCACACCTGGGAGCTGCCCATTACAACCACAGTCTGACACCTGGGAGCCGCCCAGTACAACCACAGTCTGACACCTGGGAGCCGCCCAGTACAACCACAGTCTGACACCTGGGAGCTGCCCAGTACAACCACAGTCTGACACCTGGGAGCTGCCCAGTACAACCACAGTCTGACACCTGGGAGCCGCCCAGTACAACCACAGTCTGATACCTGGGAGCTGCCCAGTACAACCACAGTCTGACACCTGGGAGCCGCCCAGTACAACCACAGTCTGACACCTGGGAGCTGCCCAGTACAACCACAGTCTGACACCTGAGAGCTGCCCATTACAACCACAGTCTGACACCTGGGAGCTGCCCAGTACAACCACAGTCTGACACCGGTGGCCACTGAGCAACTCCACTGGAGCAGTTGGGGGTTAAGTGCCTTGCTCAAGGGCAGTTCAGCGGTTAGTATTGAGGGTATGGGGGAGAGTTATTCATTCACTTCCCCAGCCCAGATTTGTCCTGCCGGTCGGGGGGATCGAACCGGCGACCTTCCAGTCACAAACCCGCTTCTCTAACCTTTAGGCCACCGCTGCCAAAACTATATTGCTCAGCTCTTGGGTTCTTAAACAATTGAATAGTAATGTGGTATATTCTGAATCAGAAACATGTTTTAACTCCCAGAAATCTCCAGCGACGGCTCTCAAAAGCTGTGTGTAAGTTTTGTAATAGGAGATAACAGTTAAATTCAGTAATACTCTGGTATATTTCAATACATTTCTGGCCCAATTCTGCTGTTATTCAATAGATTCTTTTAGGAGAATACCAATCTGATGTCTAAACTGACAAACAAATACAGAGGTTGATTGACATTGGGCTCACAACAGGTCGATTTACATAGAGTAGTTGGACACACAGCTGGAACAATAGTGGGACTCCAGTTGCCCTAGAGAGTGGGTGTCTCCATTTACATATAAAGTGAGTGGTCAGATAATTCTATTTACAACAGGAAACCTGAGCATAGCTGCCAGGCCAAGGAAGCTTAAGACAATGGGTCACATGACTGTTATCCAGCTGGGATCTCTGGGGACACACAGAGACAGACAGCTGTAAAGAGGAGGGTCCAAGGATGAACTACTTTTAAGTAACTTAGATCTACTTTAACTGTGTTTTAATATACTTATTTTAGTGTGAAACAAACTGCAGATATTTCCTGGTATATTGTACTTGTAATCTGAACAGAAGGATATGAAACATGTTGTATATATGAGGAGAATCATTGAGGTTTACAATCAAGCTTTGTTTGAACCAAGTTGGACATATTTAAAATGAGAACTAAGTATAACTGTTAATATAGATATTAACTTAAGCTAAAAGGAATAATCAGAATACTATAAAACTGGGCTTGATGATACAAAACAGTGATTCTCATCTGGAACATACTGTACTGCTTTTAAGTCAGGTATAATATGGTTGTGTTTAGAAAATGCCTCCCAGTTCAACTAAATACATCCTGGAGTTTAATGCCAACTGTATTAAGCATATTTAGACAGTAATATATTTCTCTGATTGGGAAAACCAAACGGAGGTCAGATGGTCTGTTTAAGACAACCCATTTTTACTTTACAACTGAGAAGGCTGGTGATTGGATGAGACTATATGTGTGATGTCACTGATGACCTCACACCCAGAGGTTCAGACTCATTGATAAAAGGGGAGTGTTGGAAACACACAGGACACAGACACCACACCCAACGGCAGAGGACGAGAACAGACGAAGAAACTCATCACCATAACAACAGAATCAACAACCGAAGCTACATTGAAGAGTATTATTCTTAACTACTTTTATTAGACTGGACACAAGTGGATTGTGGCATAGTACCTTCTAACTTGTGTTCAGACAACCTCATTTATTGAAACAGAACCTATTTTTGTATACTTTGTGGATTTGAATAAACCCACCACATGAGAAATAACCAACCTCTCATTGATTCCTTTCCTCCGCCGTGCTACACAGTGTTTTGGTAAAAGACTTAGAGCCATAGAACACAATGCAATTGAGTAGATATTACGATCAAGAAGGCTCTGGTCAAATTTACATTAGTAACAATGGCAACATTTTAGAAAGTATTTGCCGCTGATGGAGATGATCTAGATATCTAGAATTAAACCAGAATTGGTTTGGAACGCTAACTCGTTTCACTATTGAATTTTAATGGTAATAATGTTAGATTTTGACTGAATTCTTCGTGTAGCACATGGAAATAGTGACTTGAAGTAAATTCCTTTGCGTTTTGTTCAAAGTTCTATATTGAGGTTCAGTCAGTGAAACGGCAAGTTTCAAGCAAATATCCACACGGGTCCTTCTGGGTTCAGATGTCCACGTTTATTTAGTAAGAACACAAGAACAAAAGACAAAATGCACAATATTCAATGAATGGTCATTCTTCCTAAGCCAGCTCCTATCTACAGTGTAAAAAAAGAAAACTGTAAAAAAGAAAACTGTAAAAGAAAAACTGTAAATGTCTGGCAGCAACGGTTGCCAAATACTTACTGTCAAATTACAGTAAAATCAAATACATTTACAGATTACAACCTTTATTTAATGGTTCATATTTTGATAAAGGGTAATTTACTGTATTCTTATGGCATTTACACTTAAAAGTAGAAAAACAAAAGTAATCTGTAAAATAGTTATAAAAAAGTTGAAATCCAAGGCAGCTCTACAAATATTAAAATGCCTTTATTTTATGGCTCACGTTATTTAGAGAATTTAAAATAAACCGACGTGTTTCGGCCTACATAGGGCCTTCATCAGAGGAGAGACAGACCCAAATCCCACAGTAATGACCAAAATGACCAAAGGTGATCAAATACAAATAAAAATGGTTGCATATTGTTGTCCAACCTACCCAGAGTATGGAAATAAAGATTTTTTTACTTCCCCACATGCAAAGGGACAGAGGTATTGAAGATTGGAATCAAATATGTGAATATGCAAATATCCAAGCAAACAAAACCCCGGTAGGCTAGAGACTAGAAGCACAGCAACACATAGTGTATATGTGTGTGTGTGTCCCTCAGAACAACAGTGTGTGTGTGTGTGTCCCCCTCAGAACAACATAGTGTGTGTGTGTGTGTCCCTCAGAACAACATAGTGTGTGTGTCCCTCAGAACAACATAGTGTGTGTGTATGTGTCCCTCAGAACAACATAGTGTGTGTGTGTCCCTCAGAACAACATAGTGACTGAGTGAATGTAACTCCTAATTACCTCATCTTTCACAACTCAGCATCTTCAAGATCAATTTAAATCCAAACCCCTGGGTCGAGGAGCTGTGAATGTCCCTGCTCTCTCACAGAACTCAGCCTCCCCAGAGCCATCTAACCCATGTCCAGGATAGAGAGGCTGAGTGAACGTGGTGTTGACTCTGTGCAGGAGGGTCATGGTGTCAGAGACGCTGTAGAAGGACAGAGTACCTGCGCTGTGATCCAGGTACACTCCTATTCTGGAGGACCGGGGGTCCGGTACTACTCTTATGTACTCGTTATTGTGGAGGAAGAGGTAATTACTTGGTCTGCAAGATAAAGCCCAGGATTTGGAATTGCATCCAAATACACAGTTCTTCCCGGTGCCTGTTCTACTAATGTCTTTGTAGGAGGCTGCTACAGAAACTCCTCCACTCCACTCCACCTCCCAGTAACCGCGTCCAGTCAGACCTTCTCTACCCAGAACCTGACACCATTCAATAAATCTTTCTGGGTGATCAGGATATGACTGCTCTTGCTGCATCCGTGTTGCTTTTCTGTTCCCCTCAGACAAAGACAGCTGTGTGTTTGTTGTGTTTGGGTCCAGTGTGATCGGAGAGTAATATTGTAAGAAGTCAGCTCTGGTCTTGGGCTCTGGTGGTGGCAGTAAATCATTAACTGCATTCACTGTTGTTGAGATTCTGGGCCACTGCTCTTTCAGAACGTCCTGTAGTTTGTCTCTCAGCTCAGACACGACCTCAGTCACACCTGCAAAGTACAGGAGAGGAAGGACACTGATGCTGGGTAAGTCTGTAGACTCACTGGGACCGGAGAGGGGGGGGTAACTCTGTAGAAAGTGGATGTGGTCCTCTGTGTGTGAGAGCTGCTCCAGCCCAGTGTCTCTCCTCCTCAGGTCCGCTATCTCCTGCTCCAGTCTCTTCTGCAGTTCTTCAGCCTGAGTCACTGTGGTCCTCTGTTGGGCTCTGATGACCTTCTTCAGCTCAGAGCGCCTCGTCTCCAAGGAGCGTATCAGCTCAGTAAAGATTCTCTCACCGTCCTCCACTGCTTTATCAGCAGAGCGATTGAGAGAATCAACAGCCTGTTTGGCCTCTTTGAGTCGCTTCTCTCTCTCCTGGACTCTCTGGTGGATTTTCTGCTGACTCATGCCAAGCTCTTTCTGTCTCTCCGTCCTTTCTGCTGCAGCTGAGACTGTATCGTGGCCTTTATGTTCATCCATGGAACACAAACACAAAGAACACACACCTTGCTCTCAACCCCACGAAGACCAAGGAGATGATCATCGATTTCCGCAGGACTGGTGACCTCAGCCACTCTCCACTCCTCATTGGGAATGAGGAGGTGGAGAGGGTTTCAAAATTTAAGTTTCTGGGCGTGACAATGTCTGATGACCTGTCCTGGGGGGTCAGCATTGCCTCTGCTGTGGGCAAAGCACAGCAGCGCCTTTTCTACCTTAGGAAGCTTAGATGGGCTAAACTCCCACAGGGACTGATGGCCAACTTCTACCACTGCGCAGTAGAGAGTGTACTCACGTACGGACTACTGGTGTGGTTTACTGGCTGTACCAGGGCAGAGAAGGAGGCCCTCCACAGAGTGGTCAAGGCTGCGAGGAGGATCACTGGAGCTAGCCTCCCAGATATCTCCACAGTCTTTACCTCCCGCTGCCTACGGCGTATAAATAACATCCTACAGGACCAGTACCACCCAGCAAACCATCTTTTTCAACTGCTGCCCTCTGGTCGAAGGTACAGATCCATCCAGTCCGGAACCAGCAGACTGACCAACAGCCTCTACCCACGGGCTGTCAGGCTGCTCAACGACGAACATCAACTTGCCCCCCCCCGCATCCCACCCCCGGTGACATAACTCCCACTCCCACATTACAACAATAACTGTGAACCGGACTTGCATTGCTGCACTATACAATACTTCATCCTTTGCAAGTCAACGCCCCCCCCCCCCCCCCCCCTCCTTCCATCAACTCACTGGACTGAAATATTTATATTTATTAATTTATTTGCACAAGCACTAAATGCACTTGGGACAATGATGGTATGTTATATATTGGGACATTGGGACATTGATACTTTATTACTTATTACTATATTACTACTATTATTGACATTATTATTTTGCACATGTTATATCTTATGTTGTATGCCAGTGGTGATGTTCCTAACAAATTTCGTTGTACCAACAATGACAAATAAAGATCTATTCTAACAGATGCACTGCTGATCAGTACGACAGAACATCTTCATAGCTTCATCATGACGAGAGCAGGTGTTCTCCTGAAGCCGTGTGGAGGCTTTGACCAGCTTGTGTTTCTTTAACGGAGCCACAGTATGATGAGGCTGGAGGTGAGTTTCACAGAAAGAGGTCAGACATACCAGGCAGGACTTGAGGGCTTTCTGCTTTCTCCCAGTGCAGAAATCACAGACCACATCTCCAGGTCCAGCATAACAGTGATCAGGAGGAGCATCTCGGAGTCCTGTCTTCATCAGTTGTTCTACAATTTGAGCCAGCATGTTGTTTTCCTTCACAACAGGCCTCGGAGTAAAGGTCTCCCTGCACTGGGGACATTTGTAGACCCCCTTCTGATCCTCTTGATCCCAGCAGGTTGTAATACAGCCCATACAGTAGTTGTGTCCACAGGGAATAGTTACCGGAACCTTCAGTACATCCAGACAGAGAGAACAGCAGCAGAACAGCTCCAGATCAACTCCTTGCTGCGCCATTTTAACAACTAAGTTTTGTTTTCTCAGGAAGAGTGAACTCTGCTCGTGTGTTTGGTGGGAGGTGGAGCTACTTCCTGGTTATAGTTGTCCAGCAGAGGAGTTGCTTTAAAGATGAAGAAACACACTCCTCAGTGTCAGTTTTAGTATTTAATTGACAAGGATGATGACACCCTGAAACAGACAATACAGAGAAATAAGCTAACAAAGTTTTACATACATGCATGTTGTCACTAACATAACGCATATATATATAAATATATAAATCTAAAAGAAGAATACCTTCAAAAGAAAGAAGGGACCGCACACTCCTCAGGACTGGTTTTTTGAAGGTATTCTTCTTTTAGATTTATATATCTCTCTTGCGCTGACCTGCACCTCCAGTCGGGGTCCAACTAGATGTGCACAAGTCTTATTTAGTTTAACATATAAATAAATACACAATAACTAATAATAATGTAAACAATCTCACATGAATGAGTTGAACGAACGTCTTGACTCAGTGATTTCACGCAACGCAGTGCTACTTTCTAACGTGAGGCCAGTGTTTGTTTACATTTTCATTTCATTCAAAGGATCCGAACCGATTGAAGTGATTATGGATACCATGACTGTGGTAAGTTTTCATTTATGTTTTTAGATGGAAGGCTGTATTCCATCTGTCTAACGTTAGCGAATATTGTGAGATTGATGAATAGGACATAACGTTGCTGGACAATCGACCTAGTTAGCCCCTTTCCTGACTGCGATGCACGGCTACAGGGTTTGGGCGAGTGAATCCACACTTGTGGTATTATTATAACTAATTTATTGTGTAACGCTAGCCCCTTAAAACTTACCACAGTCTTGCTCAGCGGAAGCAGGAATTGATGAAGGCAGCGTGACCTCCCTCGCTGCCAGGTGAAAAAAGAGTCACTGGCTGTCGCCGCACGTGTCGGAGGAAGCGTGCAGATGACTTCAGGGTTCCCTTGTACCGACCAGTAGGGAGAACATGCGCACAACAACCAGGTAGGGGAGGGGGGGAATTGGCACAACGACTAAATTGGGATGGGGAGAAAACAGAGAAAAATCGGAGATAGAGAGGATACAAATAAATAAATAAATAAAGGCCACTGTGCGTGCACGTGTGTGTGCGTGCACGTGTGTGTGTGGGGGCCTCCACAAGGGTCTGGCCCAGAGGACTCTGAATTCTTAATCTGGGCTTGAATATGGTCTGATATTAACATTCAGTATTCAATATTGTCTGATTCAATATTAACATTCAGTATTCAAGTAGAACAGCTAGCTAGCCGTTGTGGACACTCACCTTTCCACAGCTAAACGGTCGGCAAGGCACCTTGGTTGAGAAATGCAGGCTTCAGTCTATGTTGTTTAGTCGATCTGTTCAGGACTGTTTCAAGATGCACAATGAGATCTTCTGAGAGAATTGTTGAATATATATAGAACACAAATGTTCTCGAATGTGCTATTATGACATACTGTGACATCACAAATGTTCTAGAATGTTCTATTATGAGTTATGACATCATACTGTGACATCACAACGGAACATGTTTGAGGTCCATTTGAATAATATAAATAATATGTTTGGTAAGGCTGTCCCCCAAGCCTGTTTTTGGGATTCAAACTTCATCAGGGTTCTTCGAACGGACGTGCAAATCTTCGTTTTTAATAAAAAAGTATTCACATTTTCTTTATAAAATATTTTATCCTCAAACAAAATCCTCAATTTGAATAAAGTGATTAATCTGATTAAATTAGTATTTTTTCTTTTATTAAATCAACTTTCCAGCCCCCTGTCAACTGTCAAATGATGTCAACTGTCAACCTGAATTACATTCAGTATTCAATATGGTCTGATATTAACATTCAGTATTCAATATGGTCTGATATTAACATTCAGTATTCAATATGGTCTGATATTAACGTTCAGTATTCAATATGGTCTGATATTAACGTTCAGTATTCAATATGGTCTGATATTAACGTTCAGCATTCAATATGGTCTGATATTAACGTTCAGTATTCAATATGGTCTGATATTAACGTTCAGTATTCAATATGGTCTGATATTAACGTTCAGTATTCAATATGGTCTGATATTAACATTCAGTATTCAATATGGTCTGATATTAACGTTCAGTATTCAATATGGTCTGATATTAACGTTCAGCATTCAATATGGTCTGATATTAACATTCAGTATTCAATATGGTCTGATATTAACGTTCAGTATTCAATATGGTCTGATATTAACGTTCAGTATTCAATATGGTCTGATATTAACATTCAGTATTCAATATGGTCTGATATTAACGTTCATTATTACATGGCGTTTTCACATTCGGCGAAATGCTTGCTTGTGATTGGTCAATAGCGCTCGTCAGAGGTCCGATATTACTCGATAACGGACCTCTGTGGAACAATAATGACTGCTGTGCGCAGCTGTTTGCAATCAAGGCCACTGACACACTGCATCAGTGCAGCCAATCAGACACACCTGCTGGCTGCACTGACAGCGGAGTGTGTGTGACGATGACAGCGGAGCCAGAACAGAACTGCGTCTGCATTTGATCTCGTCTTGTCGATGTAAAATGAATTAGGTATATTGTTAGTAAGTTAGCCATGTAATAAGCGGGATAATGTATAGCTATACTCGATCATTGTCGCAAAATAATTGACCTTCACTGATGTTTAAAACACCTCGGCGCTGCGCCTCGGTATTTTAAACTCTGTGTCGGTCAATTATTTTGCGACAATGACCTCGTAGCTATACATTATCCCTTACGTATTCAATATGGTCTGATATTAAAGTTCATTATTCA
Organism: Notolepis coatsorum; assembly: GCF_963971535.1. Classification (NCBI taxonomy): domain Eukaryota; kingdom Metazoa; phylum Chordata; class Actinopteri; order Aulopiformes; family Paralepididae; genus Notolepis; species Notolepis coatsorum. The sequence goes on from NW_028174880.1 coordinate 1,511,244, forward strand.
ATATGGTCTGATATTAACATTCAGTATTCAATATGGTCTGATATTAACATTCAATATTTAATATGGACTGATATTACATTCAGTATTCGCTTATAAGCCCTTGGGTTTTTTTACCTTTCCTGCACATTTTAACTGTTCTTCTTTTTACTTATTTTATTACAGAATGTATGTTTGTAAGTGCGAATAACAATAAACAAATAAACAAGCCTAGTGCTTCTCCCTTCAGCCCTTTTCGGACAATTGGACAATGCTGCAATAGCAGCTGGTAAAACTTTGGTGATTTATAGAATGGTTGTTATGTGTCTAAAGCCCGAAATAAAAAATAACTGAACTGAACTGAATATGGTCTGATATTAACATTCAGTATTCAATATGGTCTGATAGTACTGGGCTAAATCAATTAGCTCGTCCAGGGAGTTCGGTCTTTCTTTGGACGCCAACTCGTGTTTAAGAACGTCGCTGAGGCCTTGAAGGAATGCCCCTCTTAACGGAATGTCATTCCACCCGGAGCCCGCTGCTATGGAATTCAATGGAATATTGGCGCACGCTGCGGTTTCCCTGGCGGATGGCGAACAAGCCAGCAGAACCCTGCGTGGGTGGTCGAAGACCTTTTGCATGTCGGCGATGTATGCGGGGAACGAATTGCAGAGGGAGGACTGACTGAAGTGGAGAGCTGTCGCCCATTCTAACGCAGGACCCTTGAGCAGACCCGACAGGTAAGCGATTTTAGATGTATCACTTTGGAAGGTGTGCGGCTGTTGTCCGAATACTAGTGAACATTGAAAAATAAAGGCACAACATTTAGAGACGTCCCCGTCGTAGTGTTCTGGTGCGGGGACATGGGACTCGGACTCCCTGTACGGGGGCGCGACAGGTGGGGTAGGCTGGGCTGTGATGTATGCATCAAAACGGTTACATTGTTTGTCTCGCTCCGCAGAGCTGAGCGTGAGAGCGCGGAGTTGGGCAGTGGTCTCCTCTAGTGAACGAGAGTGTCCCCGAAGCCTGTTTTTGGGATTCAAACTTCGTCAGGGTTCTTCTAACGGACGTTCGAACCTTCGTTTTTAATATTTTATTTAAATAAAAAAAAGTATTCTCATTTTGTTTTGATAATTTTTTTAGTTTTTTTTATATCCTCAAACTAAATCCTCAATTTGAATAAAGTGATTAATCTGATAAAATTAGTATTTTTTCTTTTATTAAATCAACTTTCCAGCCCCCTGTCAACTGTCAAATGATGTCAACTGTCAACCTGAATTAACATCGAGTATTCAATATGGTCTGATATTAACATTCAGTATTCAATATGTAAGGGATAATGTATAGCTACGAGGTCATTGTCGCAAAATAATTGACCAACACGGAGTTTAGAATACCGAGGCGCCTCGCCGAGGTGTTTTAAACGTAGTGAAGGTCAATTATTTTGCGACAATGACCGAGTATAGCTATACATTATCCCGCTTGTTACATGGCTAACTTACTAACAATATACCTAATTCATTCATCGACAAGACGAGATCAAATGTAGACACAGTTGTTCTGTGGCTCCGTCCGCTGTCAGCCCAAATAAAGTTATTATTATCGCCGGCAGGTGTGTGGACTGATTGCACTGCTGCAGTGTGTGTCAGTGGGCTTGATTGATAAGCTGCGAACAGCGGTCATTATTGCTCGGCAGAGGTCCGTTATCGAGTAATAACGGACCTCTGACGAGCGCTATTGACCAATCACAATCAAGCATTTCGGCTCATGTTAAAACGCCATGTAATAAGGTCTGATATTAACGTTCAGTATTCAAGTAGAACAGCTAGCTAGCCGTTGTGGACACTCACCTTTCCACAGCTAAACGGTCGGCAAGGCACCTTGGTTGAGCTATGCCGGTTTCAGTCTATGTTGTCTATCTGTTCAGTCCTGTTCAGAACTGTTTCAAGATGCACAATGAGATCTTCTTCTCTTCTTCTTATTTGAATTTCCGGCAGAGTAGACGCATCGAGGCGTATTACTGCCCTCCGCAATTCTTTTTATGGGCTCTTCTTCTTCTCCTTCTTCTCCTTCTTTTCTTCTTCTACTGGACCCCGTCATCACCTACATTGTCCATTGGAGTGCAGCTACTGCTGCTACTTCCTGTCTGAGCCCCCCTCCGCGGGATTTCTTATACTACACTAGTGGTGTTCCATCTTTAGGCCTCTTCAACTCACACTTTCTCCTTCTTCTCTGCTCCTCTTGCCTGTCCAATACTAATACATACACTAACGCTATATCCTCTGGTACAACTCTGAAGCATGCAGAAATGTCAGCACTGCCTCTGTGATCAACTGGTGGTTTCTATTCTCTATCTTCTTCTTCTTCTTATTTGAATTTCCGGCAGAGTAGACGCATCGAGGCGTATTACTGCCCTCCGCAATTCTTTTTATGGGCTCTTCTTCTTCTCCTTCTTCTCCTTCTTCACCTTCTTTTTCTTCTTCTACTGGACCCCGTCATCAACTACATTGTCCATTGGAGTGCCTCTACTGCTGCTACTTCCTGTCTGAGCCCCCCTCCGCGGGACCCTCCTTGCCCCCTGCTATCTTATCCTGGGCCGCTTTGTCCCTCGCAGCCCTGTCCCTCGCAGCCCCCTCAGCCAACTCTTCACACACCTCCCTCCAGTCCAGACCTTCCAATCCCAGATGTTGAACCGCTATCCTAACAATCATCTTCACCATCTCTGTTCTACCCGTAACCTCTGCCATACCAGTAACTACCCCTGCCACGAAGGCCACAATACCTAATTTCTCCTCCCTTCCCCTGTCTCTTTCCACCTGCTCTACCCTCACTGCCAAATGCCCTCCTTCAACCCCCTGCACCCTTTCTTGGCTCCCCTGTCCTGCCCTGCTAACCGCCCCAGCATACGTCAACTTACCCTCCCTTCTCTCTCTCCGATCCGCGACCTGCTTCATCATCACCTCGCACCCCCGAAACGCTACACTGTGCTCCCCACCACAACTACAGCACCTCGGCTTCACTCCCTCTCCACATTTCCCATATTCATGTTCCCCGCCACACCTAGCGCACCTCATCCCCTTCATACACGTGGTAGCTATATGGCCAAACCCCTGGCACCTATAGCACCTAAGAGGATTATGAACAAATTCCCTAACCCTATACATCCTACGCCCTACTAATACCTCGCTAGGAACAACCCCACCCTCAAACGTAATCACTACCGTCCCCGTCACTGCCCTCTCCGCTCCCCTCTTCATCCTTGCTGCACTCTTAACTATGCCATTACGCCTGTCCTCCTTTAGCTCTTCCACCAGCTGCTCTACTGTAACCTCGACCGGTACCCCAACTATCACCCCCTTACATCCCCCCCCCCTCTTCTCCCCTACTCTCGCCACCTTACTTATACCCACCCCCCCAATGCTCTGCATCTGCCTAGCCACCTCCACCTGCCCCTCACTACCACACCCTACGGCCAGATTCCCATCCCACAAAACGTTCACGTACTTTACCTCTCCTAATTGCTCGGCAATGAGTTTGGGCCACTCGAGCCTACCTACTTTCCTCTCATCCCTCTCCCCCTCAAGCCTGACCACTATATGGATCACTTGCGCTTTTGCCACATCTTTTCCTGCACCCTCGTCTCCCGGACCACTTGAGCTATCGTCCCCCCCTTTCTTCCTCTTCCCCCCTTCTCCCCCCCTCTCCTCCCCCCTACTCTCACTATCCCCATCGCTGTCGTTCCTCTCCGTCCGCTTCTTCCTCTTCTTCCTCACCGTATCCCACCCCTCCTCCTCCCTCTCCCGTTCTTCCTCTTCCTTCTTCTTCTTCTTTACACCATCCGACTCCTTCCCTTTGTCTTCCACCATCTCCGAGGCCTCCTTCTCACTTCCCTCTCCGTTATCGGTCGTTAGCTCCATATCTTCTTCTTCTTCTTATTTGAGTTTCCGGCAGAGTAGACGCATCGAGGCGTATTACTGCCCTCCGCAATTCTTTTTATGGGCTCTTCTTCTTCTCCTTCTTCTCCTTCTTCACCTTCTTTTTCTTCTTCTACTGGACCCCGTCATCAACTACATTGTCCATTGGAGTGCCTCTACTGCTGCTACTTCCTGTCTGAGCCCCCCTCCGCGGGACCCTCCTTGCCCCCTGCTATCTTATCCTGGGCCGCTTTGTCCCTCGCAGCCCTGTCCCTCGCAGCCCCCTCAGCCAACTCTTCACACACCTCCCTCCAGTCCAGACCTTCCAATCCCAGATGTTGAACCGCTATCCTAACAATCATCTTCACCATCTCTGTTCTACCCGTAACCTCTGCCATACCAGTAGAGAATTGTTGGATATATATAGAACACAAATGTTCTAGAATGTTCTATTATGACATCATACTGTGACATCACAAATGTTCTAGAATGGTCTATTATGACATCATACTGTGCCATCACCAGGGGTGTAAAGTACTTGAGTAATTGTACTTCGTTACAATACTTAAGTACTGTTTTAGGGGGATTTGTACTTTACTCGAGTATTATTAGGTTTGTATACTTTGTACTTTTACTCCATTACATTTCAGAGAAAAAAAACATACTTTTTACTCCTTACATCTTCGGAGTTGTGGGATATTTTCAATGTTTTAGCTAATTTTGATTTAAATTGTATAATTCCCATTTTAAAATGTTTTACCATGGTATGTTTGGTATCCTTTTTTTCAGCACAGTCATATGACCTGACAGTTAGTTTTCATACTGTATAATACTGTATATACTGTATACTGCATGTACAACACAAAACACAAAATCGGATTGAGAAAATGTGTTCTTTTTACTATGAACCAATGCAAACATATTCAATCAAGCATATAAAACAGTGGAAATGCACCCTCAGGTAGCATATTTACATAAACAAAAGAGAACAGGACAGAATTAAATTCAAAAACAATTATTTTCTCCATACACAGGTAATAAACCCAGACGAAATTTAGATTCTCAACTGGAACATCTCACCATCATGCTTTTTTATAAAGAGTCAGTAAAAAAGTAAGTAAAAGTAAAAAAAAAAAAAAAAAAAATGCATCATTATGGAATGTAACTAAAGTAATGTGCAATAAAAATACTTTTAAAAATAAAAAAAAGTAAAGTAAAGAGGAATATTCAATATACATATATACACGATATAGACTACACACATATATGTGTGTGTGTGTGTGCGACATTGTACTGTGCTGTACTGTGCTGTCCTGTATTTTATATACCATGATGTACTCTGCCCACAGACCTCAGATCAGCTGGGGCGGGGTTATATACCATGATGTACTCTGCCCACAGACCTCAGATCAGCTTCTCCACGTCTGGGGTGGGGTTATATACCCTGATAGGTTATATACCCTTGATTGATTGATTGAAAACTTTATTAACAGATTGCAGAATGGGTACAATACAGTACGGCTCAATACACACAATTGTTAAGGGGATGCAGACCAGAAAAATACGTTTGTCTTGTGTACATCAGGGTCCCCCATTTTCAATTCATAGTGACATTTATGACATACACAACATACAGATATACAGATATATATCATGACATTCATGACATACATGACCGTAGGTATACAGTACTGTTACATTTGTGACATACAACATTATGCAAATATACAGAAAATATATACATACACTGTACATTGGAATACTGACAAAGCCATACTTGGTCATTTACTGTACAACTCGGTTAGGACATTTGTAGGGGCCAGTTTCGAATTGCAGTCTCCCGTAGGTGTTCTTTCAGAGTGTTTTTGAAAGTGGGTAGTGATTCACATTCCTTTACAGCTTTGGGTAGGGCGTTCCACATTGATGTGGCATAATTGCGAAACGTGTTTAGTCCCTTGTTTGAGCCGAATCTGGGTTTAACATGATTTGTGGAGCTCCCTCTGGTGTTGTGATCGTGGTATTCACTGACCTTTGGGAAGTATTTTGACATGTACATGGGTACCTTGGTCGTGTAGTGTATCTTGTAGACCAGGCCCATTGCAAGTTGCTGTACTCTGTCGTCTACTCTAAGCCATCCTAGGTTGTCAAAGTGGCCAGGGGTGAGGTGGGTTCTAGGAGTTAGGTCAAGCAGTAGTCTGACTAGTTTGTTTTGAGATGTTTGTAATTTGGTTTTTAGTGCCTTTGAGGTGCTTTGGTACCATGAGGTGCAAGCATAGTCGTAGCACCCTTGAATGAGTGCTCCTGCCAGAGTCTTCAGGGTATTCTTGTTTACCAGAGAGGAGATCCGGTACAAGAATCGAGTTCATTGGTTGACTTTTTTTATTACATTGGATGCCATTTTGTCACAGGAAAGATTAGCCTCTAGGATGGAACCCAGGTAGGTAATTTCATCTTTCCTTGTGACAATATTGTCACCCACTGTAACTGAGAAGTGGAGACAGTATGAGCTTCTAGATACAGTAGAAAGGATATGCAGCCAGTATGAGCTTCTAGATAGACAGTAGAAAGAATATGCAGCCAGTATGAGCTTCTAGATACAGTAGAAAGGATATGCAGCCAGTATGAGCTTCTAGATACAGTAGAAAGGATATGCAGCCAGTATGAGCTTCTAGATAGACAGTAGAAAGGATATGCAGCCAGTATGAGCTTCTAGATAGACAGTAGAAAGGATATGCAGCCAGTATGAGCTTGTTGCATATGTAACGGAGGCACCGCATGTCTATCCACAGTCACAAGGGACTTGTATAGTGAAGTGGCTGTGGATGTTAAGCGGTACTGCAAGTAAACTCACTCCCCAGAGGCATCCAGACCCATTACTTAGAAGTGAATACACCTCTTGGTACAGTGGTCTGTGATGCCGCCCGCGGCGCGGGAGACCGGGGTTCAACTCCCACTCAGGGTGATCCCTTAACAGGAGTCTAATCGAAACACAATGCAGAGAGAGAGATCACACCGGCTACACGTGGTGCCGTGACCCGGATGCCCTGGGTGGAGTGAGTTTAGGGGGGTGAGTGTAACGGAGGCACCGCATGTCTATCTACAGTCACGGGGGACTTGTATAGTGAAGTGGCTGTGGACGTTAAGCGGTACTGCAAGTTAAACTCACTCCCCCTTAAAAAAAGGCATCCAGACCCAGTACTTAGAAGTGAATTCACCTCTTGGTACAGTGGTCTGTGATGCCGCCCGCGACGCGGGAGACCGGGGTTCAACTCCCACTCGGGGCAATCCCTTAACAGGGGTCGAATCTGAAACACAACGCAGAGCAAGACGAGACCGGCTACACGTGGTGCCGTGACCCGGATGCCCTGGGTGGAGTGAGTTTAGGGGGGTGAGTGTAACGGAGGCACCGCATGTCTATCCACAGTCACGATGGACTTGTATAGTGAAGTGGCTGTGGACGTTAAGCGGTACTGCAAGTAAACTCACTCCCCAGAGGCATCCAGACCCAGTACTTAGAAGTGAATTCACCTCTTGGTACAGTGGTCTGTGATGCCGCCCGCGGCGCGGTAGACCGGGGTTCAACTCCCACTCAGGGCGATCCCTTAACAGGGGTTGAATCGAAACACAATGCAGAGCGAGATCACACCGGCTACACATATACTCATGTTAAACAGTTGGCATTAGTGCAGAATTGAACTACAACTGTCTCATAGGGATGAATTCTGGAATGGCATTTTGAATGGCAGGCATAGTTAGACATAAATGAAAGCTCTCATCGACTCCGACAGATTGCTAGTAATTCATAATGGCATCAAAAGACTGTCCAAATTACCTTAGTTCTGACAATTGTTTACCCTATTATGCATCTGTATTCTTTGACTACATAGGTAATTCTACCCTGGCTCAGCAGACTGTGAATGGGTAAAATGTGAGGAACAAATTGTAAAGCGTTTTGGATAAGTGAACTGGAATAGAGTGCGGGTGTTGCATAACTTGTCTCCCATCATTACTGTACAAAAGTTTATGTCAACTCCTGTTGGATACTTAAATCTACATACTAATAAACTATGAACTTGTGGAAGTGTTGTTCTTTTTATATATGTATATACACACTATACATTGCCCTTTATATCTTATGGGTAACTAATTTTTATGATGAATTACTTTATACTTACTAAATGTTTATATGAAGACATGTACCTGTCACCTTATACAGTTATTCTTTCTCTAATTTAAAACAAAAATAAAATAAATGACTAGTCGAACCCCAACTATTTAATTATGCATCACATTGAAACAGAAAAGTTATCTGACGTATTCCACCAGAGGGAAAAGTGATCATATCCAAATGTGTGCATTTTTAATTGGCTAGTTTGAATATGTTAAAGGTAATTGATCCAAACATACATGAATGTGTAGCTCCGCCCCCGGACATAAGACTGGAGCCTGTGTTCATCTCCTGCTGACTGACTGACCAACACTAGACAACAGTAAGACTGACTGACCAACACTAGACAACAGTAAGACTGGAGCCTGTGTTCATCTCCTGCTGACTGACCAACACTAGACAACAGTAAGACTGGAGCCTGTGTTCATCTCCTGCTGACTGACCAACACTAGACAACAGTAAGACTGGAGCCTGTGTTCATCTCCTGCTGACTGACCAACACTAGACAACAGTAAGACTGGAGCCTGTTTTCATCTCCTGCTGACTGACCAACACTAGACAACAGTAAGACTGGAGCCTGTGTTCATCTCCTGCTGACTGACCAACACTAGACAACAGTAAGACTGGAGCCTGTTTTCATCTCCTGCTGACTGACCAACACTAGACAACAGTAAGACTGGAGCCTGTGTTCATCTCCTGCTGACTGACCAACACTAGACAACAGTAAGACTGGAGCCTGTGTTCATCTCCTGCTGACTGACCAACACTAGACAACAGTAAGACTGGAGCCCTGTGTTCATCTCCTGCTGACTGACCAACACTAGACAACAGTAAGACTGGAGCCTGTGTTCATCTCCTGCTGACTGACCAACACTAGACAACAGTAAGACTGGAGCCTGTGTTCATCTCCTGCTGACTGACCAACACTAGACAACAGTAAGACTGGAGCCTGTGTTCATCTCCTGCTGACTGACCAACACTAGACAACAGTAAGACTGGAGCCTGTGTTCATCTCCTGCTGACTGACTGACCAACACTAGACAACAGTAAGACTGGAGCCTGTGTTCATCTCCTGCTGACTGACCAACACTAGACAACAGTAAGACTGGAGCCTGTGTTCATCTCCTGCTGACTGACCAACACTAGACAACAGTAAGACTGGAGCCTGTGTTCATCTCCTGCTGACTGACCAACAGTAGACAACAGTAAGCTGCTTGTATTCGTTCTGTGGCTGAAACACTTTGGGTATGTTGGCAATGTTTGCAAACATTGTAGTAACACTGATCTATATTACGATTTACAAGAGGTTCAGAAAGTTCCAAATAACTTATGCTCCATGTACAGATCAAGGTAGACTTAGTATGGAGTACTGTATTTATTGCACACTTATATTTATAATTATAGTTACAGTATATTGTACCGAGAATAGACATAAGATAGTTAGGTATATTTGTACCGGGGGTAGTTATATAGTTATTTGTATATTTATAACAGGGTGGGCTGTACATACACACATATTTATATTATTGATATTGTAGAGTATACTTATGTTTACTATGAGTATACTATGTTCATTCACTCACTCAGAGATCGAGAGTAGATTTCAACGGCAAGCAGCCGTGTGTTTACTTGGTTTTATTGTATTTTCATTCTAATGATGCAGCTTGTTTGGATCTAACCTGTGCATCTACTGTGCTGCATTGTCTTTGCTGTTGCTGCTTTGATGCCTGAACTCCCTTACAGGGTAATAATAAAGGTTTATATTATCTTATCAAACGTATAGTCAAGAACAAAAACTAAAAATAACAGATTGTGTTTAATAGCAATATATAAAGGTCATAATACAAAAGATTATGCCCATATTGTGACATTTCATTCTGATAGGATGAAAGGATATTCTAGGATAGTCTGACCTGGGTACAACCACAGTCTGACACCTGGGAGCTGCCCAGTACAACCACAGTCTGACACCTGGGAGCTGCCCAGTACAACCACAGTCTGACACCTGGGAGCTGCCCAGTACAACCACAGTCTGACACCTGGGAGCTGCCCAGTACAACCACAGTCTGACACCTGGGAGCTGCCCAGTACAACCACAGTCTGACACCTGGGAGCTGCCCAGTACAACCACAGTCTGACACCTGGGAGCTGCCCAGTACAACCACAGTCTGACACCTGGGAGCTGCCCAGTACAACCACAGTCTGACACCTGGGAGCCGCCCAGTACAACCACAGTCTGACACCTGGGAGCTGCCCAGTACAACCACAGTCTGACACCTGGGAGCTGCCCAGTACAACCACAGTCTGACACTTGGGAGCTGCCCAGTACAACCACAGTCTGACACCTGGGAGCTGCCCAGTACAACCACAGTCTGACACCGGTGGCCACTGAGCAACTCCACTGGAGCAGTTGGGGGTTAAGTGCCTTGCTCAAGGGCACTTCAGCGGTTAGTATTGAGGGTATGGGGGAGCGTTATTCATTCACTTCCCCAGCCCAGATTTGTCCTGCCGGTCGGGGGGATCGAACCGGCGACCGTGGTATATTCTGAATCAGAAACATGTTTTAACTCCCAGAAATCTCCAGCGACGGCTCTCAAAAGCTGTGTGTACGTTTTGTAATAGGAGATAACAGTTAAATTCAGTAATACTCTGGTATATTTCAATACATTTCTGGCCCAATTCTGCTGTTATTCAATAGATTCTTTTAGGAGAATACCAATCTGATGTCTAAACTGACAAACAACTACAGAGGTTGATTGACATTGTGCTCACAACAGGTCGATTTACATAGAGTAGTTGGACACACAGCTGGAACAATAGTGGGACTCCAGTTGCCCTAGAGAGTGGGTGTCTCCATTTACATATAAAGTGAGTGGTCAGATAATTCTATTTACAACAGGAAACCTGATCATAGCTGCCAGGCCAAGGAAGCTTAAGACAATGGGTCACATGCAGTGGCGGCTCGCCACTAGGGGCGCACGGGCGCCGCCCCCCTTCAGGCCCCTGGTTATATGAGAGTAGAACAAGAAAAATTATCTTTTTGTTTTTTGTTTTATAGCCCTATAAATAATATAAACATGTTTAAAATGAATAATATTTACTCATTTTAAGTATGTTTGTGTTTCCAATGCACAATATAACGTTACTATATAAAATAAAAAAATACTCGTTTTCAGGAACAGGAAGTGACTCACTTTTAAAAAAAAAAAATATTTGTTTGTATTTCTCGGCCCGGGCTAGACGCGATAGCGCTCTGAGTGCGCGTCACTGTTCGATCGCTGTATCCGTCACAGCCAATCAGTGCGTAACGCATTGTGCGTTGAAATATGACTATTATGTTGGAATCCGGGCGCGATTTGAAGCGGTCTAGTCAAGCGTTTAGAATTTCCGTCTAGAATTTCCATAGCCGCATTTCGCGGAGACGCTCTCTGATTGGCCGACGCGGCGATGCCAGTTTTTTCCTTAGCCACAGTTTGCAACATGTTCGAAGCTGTGTGTTGTGAACTTGTGATTCAGTCTGGATAACTTCATAACTCATTGGTCTGCTTATCTTGACATCAAACAGCGTCCTGCGAAGTGGTTGACATGCAGAACCAAACGAGTCTACAAAATGTTGTTGTTACCACTGACCGACAAGAGATAGCGAATGCACCGTTCCGACCCCCGTCAGTCATCGACCTTAGGTCGAGTGATTGAAGTTGCGGAATCTTTTATTTTATTTGCACTGGGACGGACTCTCTTTATTCAGATGAGGTCCATTTCCCTTATCCGTTACACGTATTATCACTGTATGGCTTTACTTGATAATCCCATTATACAGTACACGTATTATCACTATATGGCTTTACTTGATAATCCCATTATACAGTACACGTATTATCACTGTATGGCTTTACTTGATAATCCCATTATACAGTACACGTATTATCACTATATGGCATTACTTGATAAAACCAGGTTTATCAGAATCCACCTTTAGTCCTTAATGCATAATCATATGTCTCCTTTTACTCCGTAGGGATAAAGCCACACTTCTAAAGTTTTACATCATTAATAAAAAATGCATGGGGTGAAGTTACAAATGCAGAACACATTTCAATGCTTACCCGGCCGTCTGAGAGTGAAGAAAGGATACAAAGGATATATTTATAGAGAGGTTTAATTAGAAAATGCAAGTTACAAGAAGAGACTGAAGTGGAAAATTTCCAATTCAGTTTAAAATAAGCAGAAAACAGAACATCTCTGCACGGCTTGTGCCCCGTGTCTGGCAGCAGGATCTCCATCTCTCAAAAAAGTCTGGCCCTTGAAAGGGCAACCGTCCCTTTTATATCCATCTTACAATATTTCCGATTGGTCTAAACACAGTGAAGTCACAGGGATGTCATTTTGGTTTAGCAAACCAGAGTACAATACGTAATTCGTATGAGCTCCTCCTTCTTGGTACTAACGTTACTTCTCGTTACCTAGTGGTTTTTAAGTAACAGAAAGTCCCTTATTCCTTCAGAACAGACAACTGCTTTGTCTGTGGGGATCACGTGACATGGTACCGGGCACGAAGCCATCCCCAGGATTTCTTATCAAGCTTCCTAAAAGATCTCCTCCAGAAAACAGTTTTTACCCATCATTCTTTTAGTATTATTCTCTAATGACAGTTAATTATAAGCATGCCATTTATGAAAACTTTTACTGTACACATTAAACATTTAATTGTTATATAGTTTTTTAAGATTTCCCTCTATAGATTCAGGACTCCCTGATTTTCAACCCGCAACCTTTAATCCCCTTCCCGTCTGAAAGGGTTAACATTTTACAGCTCTTTCTCCTCTGTCTCTGTCTCTCTCCTCTCCTGAGGCCCACATTCCGCAGGTTCACTCCCTTTTCACAGACACCGGCCCCTTCTATGGAGACATTTAAAGGCTCAGTTCCATTTTTTATAAGTAGAGCCATCATAGAGCTATCTTTCCAGAGTTTAGTTTAAAGATTTATACTGGTCATATAGGAACGACCCAGGATGTCATTGTCCAAAAGTGTCACTTGTTCTGTGGCACTTCACACCCACTCTGTCATTCTGGGAGATCATTGTCCATCATCAATTGAATAATGAAGCATATAATTACATGTGAAAAATAGGTATATACGGCTATATTGGAACGACTCAGGATGTCATTGTCAAAAAGTGTCACTTGTTCTGTGGCACTTCACACCCACTCTGTCATTCTGGGCGGTCATTTTCCATTGTCTTAATAGCGTCTGTACTGGGGGACGAGATGGCGATTGTGGGGTCACGTGGCTGTGACTCTCCACACCCCCTCTGCCATCTCGGTACCTTGTTACCCTGGTAGCCGGCGGGAAGACTTGCATCTGTTGTTCCCTGGCTGGACGGCTCGACAGGATAGGGGTCACGTTGTTGCTTGGTATCCGGCGGGAAGACTTGCATCTGTTGTTCCCGGCCGATGCACCCAGGCTGTTGTCGTCTTGGTCATCTTGGTCATCTTGGTCATCTTGGTCACCTTGGTCATCTTGGTCATCTTGGTCATCTTGGGGTCGCCCCCTCTGACCTCTTGGATCTCTCCCATAGTTTGAGGTAGGTTGATTTGTCACTTCTCGGGCGACCCCCACGGATCCCCGAGAATTGTAGCAGCAGTCCTCTATTGAAGTGTGGTTGGCCTGGTCTTGTGACCCTGTCCGTAGGCCTCGCAGGACATCACAGATACAGTCCACAGAGGACTCATTCCTTTTCTCTCTTTCAGGTCCATTCAGGGCTCTCGTCGCCCTGTAACCTGGGTCCAGGCCGATGTCTCTCTGTCCGGTCTGGGAGGTCTAGGAGGTCTGGGAGGTCTGGGAGGTCTGGGAGGTCTGGGAGGTCTGGGAGGTCTAGATGAGGACCTTGAGGATGCTCTGGAGCTTGACCTATCCCGGTCTTCCTCCATTTCCGATTTCTGACCTGAGTCAGTATATTCCTTCTTGCCATTCGCTGCGTCGTCCGCTGACTCCGGGGGACCCCCCCCCCTGTCTAAGAATGCGGCACTGGTTCAGGTTTTGTCCCTTTACCAGCGCACCTTTACCAGCGCACATTGTTCACAGGCCTTTCGGACTGTTATCGCTCTTTGTTTGGCTTTATGTATGAGAATGTTGTTAGTTCTCAGGTATACCAACATCCTCCTACTTCCGGCATGTCCAAGGTTATCATATACCTGTCTGATCATGTGAGTAGCCTCGTCCTGTTAGCAATGGCTAGTTAGCCTGCTATTCGCTCCTATTCGCAATGGCTATTTCAGCCTGCTCGCAATGGCTATTTCAGCCTGCTATTCGCAATGGCTATTTCAGCCTGCTATTCGCAATGGCTATTTCAGCCTGCTATTCGCAATGGCTATTTCAGCCTGCTATTCGCAATGGCTATTTCAGCCTGCTATTCGCAATGGCTATTTCAGCCTGCTATTCGCAATGGCTATTTCAGCCTGCTATTCACAAAGTAGAGTTTTTTCTACTTAAGTTCTGACTTTAAGTAAGCATTTAGTTACTTCAAGTTCAAGTGACTTTAGGGCTCCCTAGCCCTATTAGTCGCGAGTAAACGCCACTTCAAGTGGTTTCTTATGAACCCTCTCTTGTTCCTGATAGATTTTTTACCTCTTAGGCTGTCTGCTGCGCTTTGCAGACCTCTACGTCACTCATTGTTCCAGATCTCGAGCACTTAGGAGGAGTCTTGGTTGGAGAGGATTGCTTGCTGATAAGATCACACTTGAGTAAGGTTTTAACTCAAATCTGTAATACATTTTACTCCAGAGGCCCCTGACCGCAGTTATTTCAGTTCATATTCTTTCGGCTTTTGATACCTATTCAATTAGCATAAAGCCCAACTCACGAATGTTCTAAGCCCCAGAACCTCCAATCCGTTTTGACAGACCTATAAACCAGTGACTCGGCCGCCCAAGCACCACAGCGTCCTGTATGCTGAAGCTTCCGAGTCCCCACAAATCTGATAGGCCCGTCGGATATAGAGACCCTGATGCTCGCTCTGTCCCCCCGCGTCAAGGTGCTAAGCTTGATGAGAGTTTGCAGAGTCTCAATTTTTATCCATAGGCGCTGGTGAGTGTACATCTCACGCAGCTGATATGGTTGGTACAGGTGCTAACCTACCAGATGGTAGCTGTCAGGAAATCCCCTTTGCATGAAATAGATTACAAATTCTTTCGTCCTCTCTACTCTGGTTTAGAGAAAAGACTGACATCTTTACAGTATTTGTGTTGAGAAAGCATTTTGACTTGGTCATACAGCATGCATTCCGTCCGTAACTGGTCTCGGGACCATGCTGCGCATTTGGCTGCAAGACGGTTACCACCTGGTACACCGATGAATAGCTTTTCAAGCAGTAAGCCTGATCTTCGCCTAGGCGTTCCACGTATGACTGATTCTGCTGCAACAGTGAGAGACAAGCTCCCGTCTCGCACCTGTGGGATTAGTTTCTCCACCATATTTTCCCCTGGATCTTGACCGGGGATTCTTACTTCCATTTCCATCATTTGGGCCATTGAAGCCCCTTCGGGGACCTCCAGTCCTTTGAGGTGTCTCAAAATGCGAGCGGCCTCCGGGTCATCATAGAGAGGTGACCCATGGAAAATCTGAGCACACTTATGGATATAAGCAGCCTGGGTCTCCCCTCGAAGCATTTCTGGGGCCAGTTTTTTGAGCACTTGGGTTTTGCTTAACAATTCTTGTGCTTTGTTGCTTTCTCCATATTGGGTGCTGTCACGCAGACTCCTGCCTGTATGTGAACTCTTTCCTCTCGGTCGGTAAATGTCTCCGGGAGATTGGGCTAGTATGGAGTGAGGGCTCACTTCCGGTCGGTGTTCCTCTGTGCTGTGTCTCAGGGCTCGGATTGGGCTTATGGACGGGGCCTCGTTCAACCAGTTTCTTTCTCTCCTGGCTATTTCAGCCATGGCCCTGTCTAGCTTGTACACCTGTTCACGTAGTATGTCATAGCCTGCATGTAAGTGTGCATGCTTGTATGGTTCTGTTACCCCAGGGTGAGACAACACTTTTTCTGCCACGGGTGACCGGGCTAAGGCCTGAGCCGTTCCCCATCTCACGGGATATGCTGGCATAATATCCCCTGTTTCCTTTCCTTCCAAGTCTCCTTCACTCTCTTCGGAGACGTCCTCCAATCCTGAGCTCCAGGTCAAGCCCGAGGGTGACTGAAAGGTGGTGCCTTTCAGAGTAGGCCCCTTGCCTATAGGTCTCAATTTGACCGGTTTCGCTCTCTTGTTTCGAGGTCTAGGAGGTTCGCCCCTCGGGTACCGAACTCTTTCCCTAGATCTTGATCGAGATGAAGACTTGGAGGATGCTCTGGAGCTTGACCTATCCCGGTCTCCCTCCATTCCTGAGTCCTGATTTAGATCAGTATACTCCTGTTCGCTACTTGCTGGGTCGTCCCCTGAGTCCGGGGGACGGCCTAGAAGTCTATGGATACTCCTGGCCTGAGATCGCGCAGGTTCCGCCTTTTCAGGTTCGAACGGTACTGTCGGTCTCCTGGGTGTGGATGATCTCCCTCTCTCCGCTGCTCGGGAGGAGTTCTGGGAGTTGGACCTTTCTTTCCTGGGTACGGGTCCCGATCCCTTAGGGTTCGGAGGGGGAGTGAGAGGTACCAATGCAGGCTCATCGTCCTCGTCTTCCTCACCCTCCCCGGCTCTATCCACGGCCAGGGTTATTGACTCATGGTCCCTAGGTTCCATCATGAGACGGATCTCCGTGTGCCCTGCACTCCTTAGGCTTGAGATCGCGCTGATTACGGCTTTCCCCAACCATATGCCTCTTTGGCCATATCCTCGAGACCTGCCCCACATCAGGTTTATGGCTAGTCGGTAGGGCATGTCCTTAGTACCGTGGCCAGCATAGATTTCCCTTTTCTGCAGTAGTTCCTTTATACGGGACACCAGTCTGTCCCAGTTTATGTGTGAGGACTCTATCTCCTTGTATTGGTCTTGACTTAGTGTCACATGGACAATTTTCTCCGCGTGAAACACCTCATAATCACACTCTGTGATTACTGCCTTGCCTGGTTTCAGGGGCTTTTTGGTCCTTTTTTCCATTACCTGTTTCCTCAGGTTCCGGTAGTAAGAGCCTCCTGCCGTTACCATGCTTGTTTCCCATCTACCATAGTTCGTCAATGACGGTCCAGTGAAGGTGAGGATTGACCATGGTGTATCAGAGTTATCGGTCCAGACTGGGTAGTTAGTGACTGTTATGTTTGGTGATTGTCTGTGAGACCTTGTAGATGTCACTCTCACCCCTGAGTGTTCACCACGGGGAGATATATAGGTTGCTCTCGCTTGCCTCACTTCCTCGTGACCACGTGGTCCTGGGCTTATGCACTGCAGGGAGTGATCTCGCTCCTGCAGCTCCTTCAGCTCCTCCTCAAACTCCTCCTTCTCCAGACGAGACTGCAGCAGCTCCTGTTTGGTGCTTCGCAGTTCGTCTCTGGTGGTGTGGAACTGCTCCATCCAGTGGGCACTCTCGTCCCTGCAGTCCTCTAGCTGCTGCTGCAGGGAGCGCACCGAGGTGTTCACACGCTGCCGCTCTGTCTCGATACCTGCCTGAGACTGGGACACCTGCTCCATGCTGCTCCTCAGCCTCTCCATGTCGGTGCTGTACTGCTCCCTGAGGGTCTCGGATCTCCCGGTCGTGCGTGGCCACCTCGTCCTTCAGCGCCCCCTTCAGGGCCGTGAGCTCCCGCTCCCGCTGCCTCAGCGTCTCCTGGAGCTGGAGGTTGTCATCCAGTTAGCATTCAGTTCACTCCTGGCTTGTCAGCCCATGTTCCAGTGAACACGCCGTTTTAGCTAGCGTCACGTAGCCTCGGGCTAGGTAGCCATCCAGGGAACATTCAGTGAACGGTCGCCTTGGCTGCGTGTCACGTAGCTTTGGGCTAGGTAGCCCTCGCCTTTCTGTGAACGGTCGTTTTGACTTCGCTTCACATCCAGTCTCCCCTCCTTACAAACAGTGTCTTTGGGCTAGGGAGCCCTCGCCTTTCTGTGAACGGTCGTTTTGACTTCGCTTCACATCCAGTCTCCCCTCCTTACAAACAGTGTCTTTGGGCTAGGGAGCCCTCGCCTTTCTGTGAACGGTCGTTTTGACTTCGCTTCACATCCAGTCTCCCCTCCTTACAAACAGTGTCTTTGGGCTAGGGAGCCCTCGCCTTTCTGTGAACGGTCGTTTTGACTTCGCTTCACATCCAGTCTCCCCTCCTTACAAACAGTGTCTTTGGGTTAGGGAGCCCTCGCCTTTCTGTGAACGGTCGTTTTGACTTCGCTTCACATCCAGTCTCCCCTCCTTACAAACAGTGTCTTTGGGCTAGGGAGCCCTCGCCTTTCTGTGAACGGTCGTTTTGACTTCGCTTCACATCCAGTCTCCCCTCCTTACAAACAGTGTCTTTGGGCTAGGGAGCCCTCGCCTTTCTGTGAACGGTCGTTTTGACTTCGCTTCACATCCAGTCTCCCCTCCTTACAAACAGTGTCTTTGGGCTAGGGAGCCCTCGCCTTTCTGTGAACGGTCGTTTTGACTTCGCTTCACATCCAGTCTCCCCTCCTTACAAACAGTGTCTTTGGGCTAGGGAGCCCTCGCCTTTCTGTGAACGGTCGTTTTGACTTCGCTTCACATCCAGTCTCCCCTCCTTACAAACAGTGTCTTTGGGCTAGGGAGCCCTCGCCTTGGGTAGGGCCAGTTCGCTTCCTGTGGGCAAAGCACGAAATTATGTTGCACTTGTAACTCCCCCCAGAGCTCTATAAACATTATGTTACCCTTTAGTTGTGAGTAAACGTTGCTTTAATCACCAAGATAGAGCTTTCTATTCATTTGTGATATCCCCGAGTAGAGCCTTCCACTCGAGTCGCCAGTAGAGCTTTCTACTTTAATTTTAGCCAAATCTGTGATTTAATTTTAATCCAGAGGCTTTTGACAGTAGTCCTGTCTTCTTCGGCCGTTTAGCACCTATTTTGGTTAGTATAAATGCACATCGCCAGGGACGCCATGTTGAATGCCCACGCTAGGTCTTGGGTCAGATCGATAACTTCATAACTCATTGGTCTGCTTATCTTGACATCAAACAGCGTCCTGCGAAGTGGTTGACATGCAGAACCAAACGAGTCTACAAAATGTTGTTGTTACCACTGACCGACAAGAGATAGCGAATGCACCGTTCCGACCCCCGTCAGTCATCGACCTTAGGTCGAGTGATTGAAGTTGCGGAATCTTTTATTTTATTTGCACTGGGACGGACTCTCTTTATTCAGATGAGGTCCATTTCCCTTATCCGTTACACGTATTATCACTGTATGGCTTTACTTGATAATCCCATTATACAGTACACGTATTATCACTATATGGCTTTACTTGATAATCCCATTATACAGTACACGTATTATCACTGTATGGCTTTACTTGATAATCCCATTATACAGTACACGTATTATCACTATATGGCATTACTTGATAAAACCAGGTTTATCAGAATCCACCATTAGTCCTTAATGCATAATCATATGTCTCCTTTTACTCCGTAGGGATAAAGCCACACTTCTAAAGTTTTACATCATTAATCAAAAATGCATGGGGTGAAGTTACAAATGCAGAACACATTTCAATGCTTACCCGGCCGTCTGAGAGTGAAGAAAGGATACAAAGGATATATTTATAGAGAGGTTTAATTAGAAAATGCAAGTTACAAGAAGAGACTGAAGTGGAAAATTTCCAATTCAGTTTAAAATAAGCAGAAAACAGAACATCTCATCTCTGCACGGCTTGTGCCCCGTGTCTGGCAGCAGGATCTCCATCTCTCAAAAAAGTCTGGCCCTTGAAAGGGCAACCGTCCCTTTTATATCCATCTTACAATATTTCCGATTGGTCTAAACACAGTGAAGTCACAGGGATGTCATTTTGGTTTAGCAAACCAGAGTACAATACGTAATTCGTATGAGCTCCTCCTTCTTGGTACTAACGTTACTTCTCGTTACCTAGTGGTTTTTAAGTAACAGAAAGTCCCTTATTCCTTCAGAACAGACAACTGCTTTGTCTGTGGGGATCACGTGACATGGTACCGGGCACGAAGCCATCCCCAGGATTTCTTATCAAGCTTCCTAAAAGATCTCCTCCAGAAAACAGTTTTTACCCATCATTCTTTTAGTATTATTCTCTAATGACAGTTAATTATAAGCATGCCATTTATGAAAACTTTTACTGTACACATTAAACATTTAATTGTTATATAGTTTTTTAAGATTTCCCTCTATAGATTCAGGACTCCCTGATTTTCAACCCGCAACCTTTAATCCCCTTCCCGTCTGAAAGGGTTAACATTTTACAGCTCTTTCTCCTCTGTCTCTGTCTCTCTCCTCTCCTGAGGCCCACATTCCGCAGGTTCACTCCCTTTTCACAGACACCGGCCCCTTCTATGGAGACATTTAAAGGCTCAGTTCCATTTTTTATAAGTAGAGCCATCATAGAGCTATCTTTCCAGAGTTTAGTTTAAAGATTTATACTGGTCATATAGGAACGACCCAGGATGTCATTGTCCAAAAGTGTCACTTGTTCTGTGGCACTTCACACCCACTCTGTCATTCTGGGAGATCATTGTCCATCATCAATTGAATAATGAAGCATATAATTACATGTGAAAAATAGGTATATACGGCTATATTGGAACGACTCAGGATGTCATTGTCAAAAAGTGTCACTTGTTCTGTGGCACTTCACACGCCCCTAGTGGCGAAGCATCCACGAGCCGCTACTGGTCACATGACTGTTATCCAGCTGGGATCTCTGGGGACACACAGAGACAGACAGCTGTAAAGAGGAGGGTCCAAGGATGAACTACTTTTAAGTAACTTAGATCTACTTTAACTGTGTTTTAATATACTTATTTTAGTGTGAAACAAACTGCAGATATTTCCTGGTATATTGTACTTGTAATCTGAACAGAAGGATATGAAACATGTTGTATATATGAGGAGAATCATTGAGGTTTACAATCAAGCTTTGTTTGAACCAAGTTGGACATATTTAAAATGAGAACTAAGTATAACTGTTAATATAGATATTAACTTAAGCTAAAAGGAATAATCAGAATACTATAAAACTGGGCTTGATGATACAAAACAGTGATTCTCATCTGGAACATACTGCTTTTAAGTCAGGAATAATATGGTTGTGTTTAGAAAATGCCTCCGAGTTCAACTAAATACATCCTGGAGTTTAATGCCAACTGTATTAAGCATATTTAGACAGTAATATATTTCTCTGATTGGGAAAACCAAACGGAGGTCAGATGGTCTGTTTAAGACAACCCATTTTTACTTTACAACTGAGAAGGCTGGTGATTGGATGAGACTATATGTGTGATGTCACTGATGACCTCACACCCAGAGGTTCAGACTCATTGATAAAAGGGGAGTGTTGGAAACACACAGGACACAGACACCACACCCAACGGCAGAGGACGAGAACAGACGAAGAAACTCATCACCATAACAACAGAATCAACAACCGAAGCTACATTGAAGAGTATTATTCTTAACTACTTTTATTAGACTGGACACAAGTGGATTGTGGCATAGTACCTTCTAACTTGTGTTCAGACAACCTCATTTATTGAAACAGAACCTATTTTTGTATACTTTGTGGATTTGAATAAACCCACCACATGAGAAATAACCAACCTCTCATTGATTCCTTTCCTCCGCCGTGCTACACAGTGTTTTGGTAAAAGACTTAGAGCCATAGAACACAACGCAATTGAGTAGATATTACGATCAAGAAGGCTCTGGTCAAATTTACATTAGTAACAATGGCAACATTTTAGAAAGTATTTGCCGCTGATGGAGATGATCTAGATATCTAGAATTAAACCAGAATTGGGTTGGAACTCTAACTCGTTTCACTATTGAATTTTAATGGTAATAATGTTAGATTTTGACTGAATTCTTCGTGTAGCACATGGAAATAGTGACTTGAAGTAATTTCCTTTGCGTTTTGTTCAAAGTTCTATATTGAGGTTCAGTCAGTGAAACGGCAAGTTTCAAGCAAATATCCACACGGGTCCTTCTGGGTTTAGATGTCCACGTTTATTTAGTAAGAACAAAAGAACAAAAGACAAAATGCACAATATTCAATGAATGGTCATTCTTCCTAAGCCAGCTCCTATCTACAGTGTAAAAAAGAAAACTGTAAAAAAGAAAACTGTAAAAGAAAAACTGTAAATGTCTGGCAGCAACGGTTGCCAAATACTTACTGTCAAATTACAGTAAAATCAAATACATTTACAGATTACAACCTTTATTTAATGGTTAATATTTTGATAAAGGGTAATTTACTGTATTCTTATGGCATTTACACTTAAAAGTAGAAAAACAAAAGAGTAATCAGTAAAATAGTTATAAAAAAGTTGAAATCCAAGGCAGCTCTACAAATATTAAAATGCCTTTATTTTATGGCTCACGTTATTTAGAGAATTTAAAATAAACCGACGTGTTTCGGCCTACATAGGGCCTTCATCAGAGGAGAGACAGACCCAAATCCCACAGTAATGACCAAAATGACCAAAGGTGATCAAATACAAATAAAATGGTTGCATATTGTTGTCCAACCTACCCAGAGTATGAAAATAAAGATTTTTTTACTTCCCCACATGCAAAGGGACAGAGGTATTGAAGATTGGAATCAAATATGTGAATATGCAAATATCCAAGCAAACAAAACCCTGGTAGGCTAGAGACTAGAAGCACAGCAAAACATAGTGTATATGTGTGTGTGTGTCCCTCAGAACAACAGTGTGTGTGTGTGTGTGTCCCTCAGAACAACATAGTGTGTGTGTGTGTGTCCCTCAGAACAACATAGTGTGTGTGTCCCTCAGAACAACATAGTGTGTGTGTATGTGTCCCTCAGAACAACATACAGTAGTGTGTGTGTGTCCCTCAGAACAACATAGTGACTGAGTGAATGTAACTCCTAATTACCTCATCTTTCACAACTCAGCATCTTCAAGATCAATTTAAATCCAAACCCCTGGGTCGAGGAGCTGTGAATGTCCCTGCTCTCTCACAGAACTCAGCCTCCCCAGAGCCATCTAACCCAAGTCCAGGATAGAGAGGCTGAGTGAACGTGGTGTTGACTCTGTGCAGGAGGGTCATGGTGTCAGAGACGCTGTAGAAGGACAGAGTACCTGCGCTGTGATCCAGGTACACTCCTATTCTGGAGGACCGGGGGTCCGGTACTACTCTTATGTACTCGTTATTGTGGAGGAAGAGGTAATTACTTGGTCTGCAAGATAAAGCCCAGGATTTGGAATTGCATCCAAATACACAGTTCTTCCCGGTGCCTGTTCTACTAATGTCTTTGTAGGAGGCTGCTACAGAAACTCCTCCACTCCACTCCACCTCCCAGTAACCGCGTCCAGTCAGACCTTCTCTACCCAGAACCTGACACCATTCAATAAATCTTTCTGGGTGATCAGGATATGACTGCTCTTGCTGCATCCGTGTTGCTTTTCTGTTCCCCTCAGACAAAGACAGCTGTGTGTTTGTTGTGTTTGGGTCCAGTGTGATCGGAGAGTAATATTGTAAGAAGTCAGCTCTGGTCTTGGGCTCTGGTGGTGGCAGTAAATCATTAACTGCATTCACTGTTGTTGAGATTCTGGGCCACTGCTCTTTCAGAACGTCCTGTAGTTTGTCTCTCAGCTCAGACACGACCTCAGTCACACCTGCAAAGTACAGGAGAGGAAGGACACTGATGCTGGGTAAGTCTGTAGACTCACTGGGACCGGAGAGGGGGGGGTAACTCTGTAGAAAGTGGATGTGGTCCTCTGTGTGTGAGAGCTGCTCCAGCCCAGTGTCTCTCCTCCTCAGGTCCGCTATCTCCTGCTCCAGTCTCTTCTGCAGTTCTTCAGCCTGAGTCACTGTGGTCCTCTGTTGGGCTCTGATGACCTTCTTCAGCTCAGAGCGCCTCGTCTCCAAGGAGCGTATCAGCTCAGTAAAGATTCTCTCACCGTCCTCCACTGCTTTATCAGCAGAGCGATTGAGAGAATCAACAGCCTGTTTGGCCTCTTTGAGTCGCTTCTCTCTCTCCTGGACTCTCTGGTGGATTTTCTGCTGACTCATGCCAAGCTCTTTCTGTCTCTCCGTCCTTTCTGCTGCAGCTGAGACTGTATCGTGGCCTTTATGTTCATCCATGGAACACAAATAACAGATGCACTGCTGATCAGTACGACAGAACATCTTCATAGCTTCATCATGACGAGAGCAGGTGTTCTCCTGAAGCCGTGTGGAGGCTTTGACCAGCTTGTGTTTCTTTAACGGAGCCACAGTATGATGAGGCTGGAGGTGAGTTTCACAGAAAGAGGTCAGACATACCAGGCAGGACTTGAGGGCTTTCTGCTTTCTCCCAGTGCAGAAATCACAGACCACATCTCCAGGTCCAGCATAACAGTGATCAGGAGGAGCATCTTGGAGTCCTGTCTTCATCAGTTGTTCTATCACTTCTGCCAGCATTTTGTTTTCCTTCACAACAGGCCTCGGAGTAAAGGTCTCCATGCACTGGGGACATTTGTAGACCCCCCTCTGATCCTCTTGATCCCAGCAGGTTGTAATACAGCCCATACAGTAGCTGTGTCCACAGGGAATAGTTACCGGTTCCGTCACTACATCCAGACAGATGGGACAGCAGCACTGCTCCCGGTCCAGATCAACTCCTTGCTGCGCCATTTTAACAATGGCACTCTTTTACGTTTTGTTTTCTCAGGAAGAGTGAACTCTGCTCGTGTGTTTGGTGGGAGGTGGAGCTACTTCCTGGTTATAGTTGTCCAGCGGAGGAGTTGCTTTAAAGATGAAGAAACACACTCCTCAGTGTCAGTTTTAGTATTTAATTGACAAGGATGATGACACCCTGAAACAGACAATACAGAGAAATAAGCTGACAAAGTTTTACATACATGCATGTTGTCACTAACATAACGCATATATATATATATATAAAGATATATAAATATATAAATCTAAAAGAAGAATACCTTCAAAAGAAAGAAGGGACCGCACACTCCTCAGGACTGGTTTTTTGAAGGTATTCTTCTTTTAGAATTATATATCTCTCTTGCGCTGACCTGCACCTCCAGTCGGGGTCCAACTAGATGTGCACAAGTCTTATTTAGTTTAATATATAAATAAATACACAATAACTAATAATAATGTAAACAATCTCACATGAATGAGTTGAACGAACGTCTTGACTCAGTGATTTCACGCAACGCAGTGCTACTTTCTAACGTGAGGCCAGTGTTTGTTTACATTTTCATTTCATTCAAAGGATCTGAACCGATTGAAGTTATTATGGATACCATGACTGTGGTAAGTTTTCATTTATGTTTTTAGATGGAAGGCTGTATTCCATCTGTCTAACGTTAGCGAATATTGTGAGATTGATGAATAGGACATAACGTTGCTGGACAATCGACCTAGTTAGCCCCTTTCCTGACTGCGATGCACGGCTACAGGGTTTGGGCGAGTGAATCCACACTTGTGGTATTATTATAACTAATTTATTGTGTAACGCTAGCCCCTTAAAACTTACCACAGTCTTGCTCAGCGGAGGCAGGAATTGATGAAGGCAGCGTGACCTCCCTCGCTGCCAGGTGAAAAAAGAGTCACTGGCTGTCGCCGCACGTGTCGGAGGAAGCGTGCGGATGACTTCAGGGTTCCCTTGTACCGACCAGTAGGAGAACATGCGCACAACAACCAGGTAGGGGAGGGGGGGAATTGGCACAACGACTAAATTGGGACGGGGAGAAAACAGAGAAAAAGCGGAGAAAGAGAGGATACAAATAAATAAATAAAGGCCACTGTGCGTGCACGTGTGTGTGCACGTGTGTGTGGGGGCCTCCACAAGGGTCTGGCCCAGAAAACTCTGAATTCTTAATCTGGGCTTGAATATGGTCTGATATTAACATTCAGTATTCAATATGGTCTGATATTAACATTCAGTATTAAATATGGTCTGATTCAATATTAACATTCAGTATTCAAGTAGAACAGCTAGATAGCCGTTGTGGACACTCACCTTTCCACAGCTAAACGGTCGGCAAGGCACCTTGGTTGAGAAATGCAGGCTTCAGTCTATGTTGTTTAGTCGATCGGTTCAGGACTGTTTCAAGATGCACAATGAGATCTTCTGAGAGAATTGTTGAATATATATAGAACACAAATGTTCTAGAATGTGCTATTATGACATACTGTGACATCACAAATGTTCTAGAATGTTCTATTATGAGTTATGACATCATACTGTGACATCACAACGGAACATGTTTGAGGTTCATTTGAATAATATAAATAATATGTTTGGTAAGGCTGTCCCCGAAGCCTGTTTTTGGGATTCAAACTTCATCAGGGTTCTTCGAACGGACGTGCAAATCTTCGTTTTTAATATAAAAAAAGTATTCAATTTTATTTTATAAAATATTTTTTTTTATCCTCAAACAAAATCCTCAATTTGAATAAAGTGATTAATCTGATTAAATTAGTATTTTTTCTTTTATTAAATCAACTTTCCAGCCCCCTGTCAACTGTCAAATGATGTCAACTGTCAACCTGAATTACATTCAGTATTCAATATGGTCTGATATTAACATTCAGTATTCAATATGGTCTGATATTAACATTCAGTATTCAATATGGTCTGATATTAACATTCAGTATTCAATATGGTCTGATATTAACATTCAGTATTCAATATGGTCTGATATTAACGTTCAGTATTCAATATGGTCTGATATTAACGTTCCGTATTCAATATGGTCTGATATTAACGTTCAGCATTCAATATGGTCTGATATTAACGTTCAGTATTCAATATGGTCTGATATTAATGTTCAGTATTCAATATGGTCTGATATTAACATTCAGTATTCAATATGGTCTGATATTAACGTTCAGTATTCAATATGGTCTGATATTAACGTTCAGTATTCAATATGGTCTGATATTAACATTCAGTATTCAATATGGTCTGATATTAACGTTCATTATTACATGGCGTTTTCACATTCGCCGAAATGCTTGCTTGTGATTGGTCAATAGCGCTCGTCAGAGGTCCGATATTACTCGATAACGGACCTCTGTGGAACAATAATGACCGCTGTGCGCAGCTGTTTGCAATCAAGGCCACTGACACACTGCATCAGTGCAGCCAATCAGACACACCTGCCGGCTGCACTGACAGCGGAGTGTGTGTGACGATGACAGCGGAGCCAGAACAGAACTGCGTCTGCATTTGATCTCGTCTTGTCGATGTAAAATGAATCAGGTATATTGTTTGTAAGTTAGCCATGTAATAAGCGGGATAATGTATAGCTATACTGGATCATTGTCACAAAATAATTGACCTTCACTGACGTTTAAAACACCTCGGCGCTGCGCCTCGGTATTTTAAACTCTGTGTTGATCAATTATTTTGCGACAATGACCTCGTAGCTATACATTATACCTTACGTATTCAATATGGTCTGATATTAACGTTCAGTATTCAATATGGTCTGATATTAACATTCAGTATTCAATATGGTCTGATATTACATTCAGTATTCAATATGGTCTGATATTAACATTCAGTATTCAATATGGTCTGATATTAACGTTCAGTATTCAATATGGTCAGATATTAACATTCAGTATTCAATATATTACTAAACTAAAATATTGTGAAAACATAAATCAATTCAAATCTAGACTAAAAAAAATCTATTTTTGATAGGTACAGAAGGGAAGAAGAGCTTTAATTGCATATAAAAAAATAATAATACGTATGATACTGTATTGTGCGCTATATCATATCACATTATATAATCATATTATAATTCATTTGTATATTATATTGAACTATATTTGCAGTATATACTATTATATTATGGTACTATATTATATTGTATATGTACTATATATCTCACATCACATTATATATGTGCTCTATACACTATTATGTACTATATACTATTATATACTGCAGGTATACTATACTGTAAGGTGTACTGTAATGTGTACTATATGTGTGTACTGTAATGTGTACTATATGTATCTACTATGTATGTAAATACATTTAAAAAAAATTTAACGTAAGTCTTCAGGGGTAGGGCCCCACAAGCCTAGTGCAGTATAATAGTTGTATAATGCTGTATTGTATGTATGTGTGTATGAGAGAGAGATATGCGCATGTGTTTGTGCATAATGTGTGGGGGGGGGGGGGGGGGGGGATTTTTTTTTGTGTAGTTATCCTATATAGGTTTAAGAGGGGAGGTTGCTTATAAGCCCTTAGGTTTTTTGACCTTTCCTGCACATTTTAACTGTTCTTCTTTTTACTTATTTTATTCCAGAATGTATGTTTGTAAGTGCGAATAACAATAAACAAATAAACAAGCCTAGTGCTTCTCCCTAGCCCTTTTCGGACAATTGGACAATGCTGCAATAGCAGCTGGTAAAACTTTGGTGATTTATAGAATGACCGTTGTTATGTGTCCAAAGCCCGAAATAAAAAATAACTGAACTGAACTGAATATGGTCTGATATTAACATTCAGTATTCAATATGGTCTGATTCAATATTAACATTCAGTATTCAAGTAGAACAGCTAGCTAGCCGTTGTGGACACTCACCTTTCCACAGCTAAACGGTCGGCAAGGCACCTTGGTTGAGAAATGCAGGCTTCAGTCTATGTGTTGTAGGATAGACAGTCTATCTATCCTGTCTCAAGATGCACAAAATTTGTGTTATATATATCCAACAATTCTAGAACATTTAATGTTCTAGACTGTTCTATTATGCCATCATACTGTGACTAGGGACGCGGGAAGGGGGGTGCTGCGGGTGCGCCAGCACCCCCTGCTGGCGGGGAGTGTAACTGCAACTGCACGGTTGTTTTGGCTTTTATTCCATTGTAATACAGAGGCTACTCAATGTCACAGAGCGGAGCGGCACTGCAGATTTACCCTACTCTTGGAATTCATTGCCAGATCCTCATAGGCGCTGTCTCGATAATGCAGTGTTATTAAAGCAGCGTGAAACGTGCGTTGGGTTAAGAATAGACGCGGCCTGGAAATCCGTTGGTAAAAAAATAGACGCGGCCTGGAATCGTTTTTGGGACGCTGAATTCGCAGTAAAGGAATATCATCAGCTGTACAGTACCGGGCTAAATCAATTAGCTCGTCCAGGGAGTTCGGTCTTTCTTTGGACGCCAACTCGTGTTTAAGAACGTCGCTGAGGCCTTGAAGGAATGCCCCTCTTAACTGAATGTCATTCCACCCGGAGCCCGCTGCTATGGAATTCAATGGAATATTCGCGCACGCTGCGGTTTCCCTGGCGGATGGCGAACAAGCCAGCAGAACCCCGCATGGGTGGTCGAAGACCTTTTGCATGTCGGCGATGTATGCGGGGAACGAATTGCAGAGGGAGGACTGACTGAAGTGGAGAGCTGTCGCCCATTCTAACGCAGGACCCTTGAGCAGACCCGACAGGTAAGCGATTTTAGATGTATCACTTTGGAAGGTGTGCGGCTGTTGTCCGAATACTAGTGAACATTGAAAAATAAAGGCACAACATTTAGAGACGTCCCCGTCGTAGCATTCTGGTGCGGGGACATGGGGCTCGGACTCCCTGTACGGGGGCGCGACAGGTGGGGTAGGCTGGGCTGTGATGTATGCATCAAAACGGTTACATTGTTTGTCCCGCTCCGCAGAGCTGAGCGTGAGAGCGCGGAGTTGGGCAGTGGTCTCCTCTAGTGAACGAGAGTGTCCCCGAAGCCTGTTTTTGGGATTCAAACTTCGTCAGGGTTCTTCTAACGGACGTTCGAACCTTCGTTTTTTTATATTTTATTTAAATAAAAAAAAGTATTCTCATTTTGTTAATTTTTTTTTTATATCCTCAAACTAAATCCTCAATTTGAATAAAGTGATTAATCTGATTAAATGAATATTTTTTCTTTTATTAAATCAACTTTCCAGCCCCCTGTCAACTGTCACATGATGTCAACTGTCAACCTGAATTAACATTGAGTATTCAATATGGTCTGATATTAACATTCAGTATTCAATATGTAAGGGATAATGTATAGCTACGAGGTCATTGTCGCAAAATAATTGACCGACACGGAGTTTAGAATATCGAGGCGCCTCGCCGAGGTGTTTTAAACGTAGTGAAGGTCAATTATTTTGCGACAATGACCGAGTATAGCTATACATTATCCCGCTTATTACATGGCTAACTTACTAACAATATACCTAATTCATTCATCGGCAAGACGAGATCAAATGTAGACGCAGTTGTTCTGTGGCTCCGTCCGCTGTCAGCCCAAATAGAGTTATTATCATCGCCGGCAGGTGTGTGGACTGATTGCACTGCTGCAGTGTGTGTCAGTGGGCTTGATTGCGATAAGCTGCGAACAGCGGTCATTATTGCTCGGCAGAAGTCCGTTATCGAGTAATAACGGACCTCTGACGAGCGCTATTGACCAATCACAATCAAGCACAATCAAGTCGGCAAGGCACCTTGGTTGAGAAATGCAGGTTTCAATCTATGTTGTCTATCTGTTCAGTCCTGTTCAGAACTGTTTCAAGATGCACAATGAGATCTTCTTCTTCTTCTTCTTCTTATTTGAATTTCCGGCAGAGTAGACGCATCGTGGCGTATTACTGCCCTCCGCAATTCTTTTTATGGGCTCTTCTTCTTCTCCTTCTTCTCCTTCTTCACCTTCTTTTTCTTCTTCTACTGGACCCCGTCATCAACTACATTGTCCATTGGAGTGCAGCTACTGCTGCTACTTCCTGCCTGAGCCCCCCTCCGCGGGACCCTCCTTGCCCCCTGCTATCTTATCCTGGGCTGCTTTGTCCCTCGCAGCCTTGTCCCTCGCAGCCCCCTCAGCCAATTCATTACACACCTCCTTCCAGTCCAGACCTTCCAATCCCAGATGTTGAACCGCTATCCTAACAATCATCTTCACCATCTCTGTTCTACCCTTAGCCTCTGCCATACCAGTAACTACCCCTGCCACGAAGGCCACAATACCTAATTTCTCCTCCCTTCCCCTCTCTCTTTCCACCTGCTCTACCCTCACTGCCAAATGCCCTCCTTCAACCCCCTGCACCCTTTCTTGGCTCCCCTGTCCTGCCCTGCTAACCGCCCCAGCATACATCAACTTACCCTCCCTTCTCTCTCTCCGATCCGCGACCTCCTTCATCATCACCTCGCACCCCCGAAACGCTACACTATGCTCCCCACCACAACTACAGCACTTCGGCTTCACTCCCTCTCCACAATTCCCATATTCATGTTCCCCGCCACACCTAGCGCACCTCATCCCCTTCCTACACGTGGTAGCTATATGGCCAAACCCCTGGCACCTATAGCACCTAAGAGGATTATGAACAAATTCCCTAACCCTATACATCCTACGCCCTACAAACACCTCCCTAGGAACAACCCCACCCTCAAACGTAATCACTACCGTCCCCGTCACTGCCCTCTCCGCTCCCCTCTTCATCCTTGCTGCACTCTTAACTATGCCATTACGCCCGTCCTCCTTTAGCTCTTCCACCAGCTGCTCTACTGTAACCTCGACCGGTACCCCAGCTATCACCCCCTTACATCCCCCCCCCCCTCTTCTCCCCTACTCTCGCCACCTTACTTATACCCACCCCCCCAATGCTCTGCATCTTCCTAGCCACCTCCACCTGCCCCTCACTACCACACCCTACGGCCAGATTCCCATCCCACAAAACGTTCACGTACTTTACCTCTCCTAATCGCTCGGCAATGAGTTTGGGCCACTCGAGCCTACCTACTTTCCTCTCATCCCTCTCCCCCTCAAGCCTGACCACTATATGGATCACTTCCGCTTTTGCCACATCTTTTCCTGCACCCTCATCTCCCGGCCCACTTGAGCTATCGTCCCCCCCTTTCTTCCTCTTCCCCCCTTTTCCCCCCTTCTCCTCCCCCCTACTCTCACTATCCCCATCGCTGTCGTTCCTCTCCGTCCGCTTCTTCCTCTTCTTCCCCACCGTTTCCCACCCCTCCTCCTCCCTCTCTTCTTTCTCCCTCTCCTCCCCACTGTACTCCGACTGATCGCGAATATCGGTCGTTCTGGAAATTCGTAGCTCCATTTGCCGTTCTTCCTCTTCCTTCTTCTTCTTCTGAGAGAATTGTTGGATATATATAGAACACAAATGTTCTAGAATGTTCTATTATGACATCATACTGTGCCATCACCAGGGGTGTAAAGTACTTGAGTAATTGTACTTCGTTACAATACTTAAGTACTGTTTTGGGGGATTTGTACTTTACTCGAGTATTATTAGGTTTGTATACTTTGTACTTTTACTCCATTACATTTCAGAGAAAAAAAACATACTTTTTACTCCTTACATCTTCGGAGTTGTGGGATATTTTCAATATTTTAGCTAATTTTGATTTAAATTGTATAATTCCCATTTTAAAATGTTTTACCATGGTATGTTTGGTATCCTTTTTTTCAGCACAGTCTCACATATATGACCTGACAGTTTTCATACTGTATAATACTGTATATACTGTATACTGCATAATGTACAACACAAAACACAAAATCGGATTTGGGAAAATGTGTTCTTTTTACTATGAACCAATGCAAACATATTCAATCAAGCATATAAAACAGTGGAAATGCACCCGCAGGTAGCATATTTACATAAACAAAAGAGAACAGGACAGAATTAAATTCAAAAACAATTATTTTCTCCATACACAGGTAATAAACCCAGATGAAATTTAGATTCTCAACTGGAAAATCTCACCATCATGCGTTTTTAGAAAGAGTCAGTAAAAAAGTAAGCAAAAGTAAAAAAAAAAAAAAAAAAAAAAAAAAAATGCATCATTATGGAATGTAACTAAAGTAATGTGCAATAAATAAAAAATTATACACTATATAGACTACACACATATATGTGTGTGTGTTTGTGCGACATTGTACTGTGCTGTACTGTGCTGTCCTGTATTTTATATACCATGATGTACTCTGCCCACAGACCTCAGATCAGCTGGGGCGGGGTTATATACCATGATGTATTCTGCCCACAGACCTCAGATCAGCTTCGCCACGTCTGGGGTGGGGTTATATACCCTGATAGGTTATATACCCTTGATTGATTGATTGATTGAAAACTTTATTAACAGATTGCAGAATGGGTTCAATACAGTACGGCTCAATACACACAATTGTTAAGGGGATGCAGACCAGAAAAATACGTTCGTCTTGTTTACATCAGGGTCCCCCATTTTCAATTCATAATGACATTTATGACATACACAACATACAGATATACAGATATATATCATGACATTCATGACATACATGACCGTAGGTATACAGTACTGTTACATTTGTGACATACAACATTATGCAAATATACAGTACTGTTAAACAGAGATCCTAACAGAAAATATATACATACACTGTACATTGGAATACTGACAAAGCCATACTTGGTAATTTACTGTACAACTGGGTTAGGACATTTGTAGGGGCCAGTTTCGAATTGCAGTCTCCCGTAGATGTTCTTTGAGAGGGTTTTTGAAAGTGGGTAGTGATTCCTTTACAGCTTTGGGTAGGGCGTTCCACATTGATGTGGCATGATTGCGAAACGTGTTTAGTCCCTTGTTTGAGCCGAATCTGGGTTTAACATGATTTGTGGAGCTCCCTCTGGTGTTGTGATCGTGGTATTCACTGACCTTTGGGAAGTATTTTGACATGTACATGGGTACCTTGGTCGTGTAGTGTATCTTGTAGACCAGGCCCATTGCAAGTTGCTGTACTCTGTCGTCTACTCTAAGCCATCCTAGGTTGTCAAAGTGGCCAGCGGTGAGGTGGGTTCTAGGAGTTAGGTCAAGCAGTAGTCTGACTAGTTTGTTTTGAGATGTTTGTAATTTGGTTTTTAGTGCCTTTGAGGTGCTTTGGTACCATGAGGTGCAAGCATAGTCGTAGCACCCTTGAATGAGTGCTCCTGCCAGAGTCTTCAGGGTATTCTTGTTTACCAGAAAGGAGATCCGGTACAAGAATCGAGTTCATTGGTTGACTTTTTTTATTACATTGGATGCCATTTTGTCACAGGAAAGATTAGCCTCTAGGATGGAACCCAGGTAGGTAATTTCATCTTTCCTTGTGACAATATTGTCACCCACTGTAACTGAGAAGTGGAGACAGTATGAGCTTCTAGATACAGTAGAAAGGATATGCAGCCAGTATGAGCTTCTAGATACAGTAGAAAGGATATGCAGCCAGTATGAGCTTCTAGATACAGTAGAAAGGATATGCAGCCAGTATGAGCTTGTTGCATATGTAACGGAGGTACCGCATGTCTATCCACAGTCACGAGGGACTTGTATAGTGAAGTGGCTGTGGATGTTAAGCGGTACTGCAAGTAAACTCACTCCCCAGAGGCATCCAGACCCATTACTTAGAAGTGAATTCACCTCTTGGTACAGTGGTCTGTGATGCCGCCCGCGGCGCGGGAGACCGGGGTTCAACTCCCACTCAGGGTGATCCCTTAACAGGAGTCTAATCGAAACACAATGCAGAGAGAGAGATCACACCGCCTACACGTGGTGCCGTGACCCGGATGCCCTGGGTGGAGTGTTTAGGAGGGTGAGTGTAACGGAGGCACCGCATGTCTATCCACAGTCACGAGGGACTTGTATAGTGAAGTGGCTGTGGACGTTAAGCGGTATTACAAAAGTAAACTCACTCCCCAGAGGCATCCAGACCCAGTACTTAGAAGTGAATTCACCTCTTGGTACAGTGGTCTGTGATGTGGGAGACCGGGGTTCAACTCCCACTCAGGGCGATCCCTTAACAGGGGTTGAATCGAAACACAATGCAGAGCGAGATCACACCGGCTACACATATACTCATGTTAAACAGTTGGCATTAGTGCAGAATTGAACTACAACTGTCTCATAGGGACGAATTCTGGAATGGCATTTTGAATGGCAGGCATAGTTAGACATAAATGAAAGCTCTCATCGACTCCGACAGATTGCTAGTCATTCATAATGGCATCGAAAGACTGTCCAAATTACCTTAGTTCTGACAATTGTTTACCCTATTATGCATCTGTATTCTTTGACTCCATAGGTAAATCTACCCTGGCTCAGCAGACTGTGAATGGGTCAAATGTGAGGAACAAATTGTAAAGCGTTTTGGATAAGTGAACTGGAATAGAGTGCGGGTGTTGCATTTTTATGATGAATTACTTTATACTTACTAAATGTTTATATGAAGACATGTACCTGTCACCTTATACAGTTATTCTTTCTCTCATTTAAAACAAAAATTAAATAAATGACTAGTCGAACCCCAACTATTTAATTATGCATCACATTGAAACAGAAAAGTTATCTGACGTATTCCACCAGAGGGAAAAGTGATCATATCCAAATGTGTGCATTTTTAATTGGCTAGTTTGAATATGTTAAAGGTAATTGATCCAAACATACATGAATGTGTAGCTCCACCACCGGACATAAGACTGGAGCCTGTGTTCATCTCCTGCTGACTGACTGACCAACACTAGACAACAGTAAGACTGACTGACCAACACTAGACAACAGTAAGACTGACTGACCAACACTAGACAACAGTAAGACTGACTGACCAACACTAGACAACAGTAAGACTGACTGACCAACACTAGACAACAGTAAGACTGACTGACCAACACTAGACAACAGTAAGACTGACTGACCAACACTAGACAACAGTAAGACTGACTGACCAACACTAGACAACAGTAAGACTGACTGACCAACACTAGACAACAGTAAGACTGACTGACCAACACTAGACAACAGTAAGACTGACTGACCAACACTAGACAACAGTAAGACTGACTGACCAACACTAGACAACAGTAAGACTGACTGACCAACACTAGACAACAGTAAGACTGACTGACCGACACTAGACAACAGTAAGACTGACTGACCAACACTAGACAACAGTGAGCTGCTTGTATTCGTTCTGTGGCTGAAACACTTTGGGTATGTTGGCAATGTTTGCACACATTGTAGTAACACTGATCTATATTACGATTTACAAGAGGTTCAGAAAGTTCCAAATAACTTATGCTCCATGTACAGATCAAGTATAGACTTAGTATGGAGTACTGTATATATTGCACAGACTTATATTTATAATTATAGTTACAGTATATTGTACCGAGAATAGACATAAGATAGTTAGGTATATTTGTACCGGGGGTAGACTTAGGATAGTTATTTGTATATTTATAACAGGGTGGGCTGTACACACACACATATTTATATTATTGATATTGTAGAGTATACTTATGTTTACTATGAGTATACTATGTTCATTCACTCACTCAGAGATCCAGAGTAGATTTCAAGGGCAAGCAGCCGTGTGTTTACTTGGTTTTATTGTATTTTCATTCTAATGATGCAGCTTGTTTGGATCTAACCTGTGCATCTACTGTGCTGCATTGTCTTTGCTGTTGCTGCTTTGATGCCTGAACTCCCTTACGGGGTAATAATAAAGGTTTATATTATCTTATCAAACGTATAGTCAAGAACAAAAACTAACAGATTGTGTTTAATAGCAATATATAAAGGTCATAATACAAAAGATGTTTGCATTTATGCCCATATTGTGACATTTCATTCTGATAGGATGAAAGGATATTCTCCCCTATTCACCTGCAGTGTCGACTCCTGCCACCAGGAGGAGGTACTTTCCCTAGGAGCGCCACATCAAACTCTTTTTTTTTACCTTTATTTACCATGGTAGGTTCTCTGAGCACAAATGTTCTTTTTCAGGAACGCCCTGCTTCACATTCACACAGTTCCATTCACACCTGGGAGCTGCCCAGTACAACCACAGTCTGATACCTGGGAGCCGCCCAGTACAACCACAGTCTGACACCTGGGAGCTGCCCAGTACAACCACAGTCTGACACCTGGGAGCTGCCCAGTACAACCACAGTCTGACACCTGGGAGCTGCCCAGTACAACCACAGTCTGACACCTGGGAGCTGCCCAGTACAACCACAGTCTGACACCTGGGAGCTGCCCATTACAACCACAGTCTGACACCTGGGAGCTGCCCAGTACAACCACAGTCTGACACCTGGGAGCTGCCCAGTACAACCACAGTCTGACACCTGGGAGCTGCCCATTACAACCACAGTCTGACACCTGGGAGCTGCCCAGTACAACCACAGTCTGACACCTGGGAGCTGCCCAGTACAACCACAGTCTGACACCTGGGAGCTGCCCAGTACAACCACAGTCTGACACCTGGGAGCTGCCCAGTACAACCACAGTCTGACACCTGGGAGCTGCCCAGTACAACCACAGTCTGACACCTGGGAGCTGCCCAGTACAACCACAGTCTGACACCTGGGAGCTGCCCAGTACAACCACAGTCTGACACCTGGGAGCTGCCCAGTACAACCACAGTCTGATACCTGGGAGCTGCCCAGTACAACCACAGTCTGACACCTGGGAGCTGCCCAGTACAACCACAGTCTGACACCTGGGAGCTGCCCAGTACAACCACAGTCTGATACCTGGGAGCCGCCCAGTACAACCACAGTCTGACACCTGGGAGCTGCCCAGTACAACCACAGTCTGACACCTGGGAGCCGCCCAGTACAACCACAGTCTGACACCTGGGAGCTGCCCAGTACAACCACAGTCTGACACCTGGGAGCTGCCCAGTACAACCACAGTCTGACACCTGGGAGCTGCCCAGTACAACCACAGTCTGACACCTGGGTGCTGCCCAGTATAACCACAGTCTGACACCTGGTAGCTGCCCAGTACAACCACAGTCTGACACCTGGGAGCTGCCCAGTACAACCACAGTCTGACACCTGGGAGCTGCCCAGTACAACCACAGTCTGACACCTGGGAGCCGCCCAGTACAACCACAGTCTGACACCTGGGAGCTGCCCAGTACAACCACAGTCTGACACCTGGGAGCTGCCCAGTACAACCACAGTCTGACACCTGGGAGCTGCCCAGTACAACCACAGTCTGATACCTGGGAGCTGCCCAGTACAACCACAGTCTGACACCTGGGAGCTGCCCAGTACAACCACAGTCTGACACCTGGGAGCTGCCCAGTACAACCACAGTCTGATACCTGGGAGCCGCCCAGTACAACCACAGTCTGACACCTGGGAGCTGCCCAGTACAACCACAGTCTGACACCTGGGAGCCGCCCAGTACAACCACAGTCTGACACCTGGGAGCTGCCCAGTACAACCACAGTCTGACACCTGGGAGCTGCCCAGTACAACCACAGTCTGACACCTGGGAGCTGCCCAGTACAACCACAGTCTGACACCTGGGAGCTGCCCAGTACAACCACAGTCTGACACCTGGGAGCTGCCCAGTACAACCACAGTCTGATACCTGGGAGCTGCCCAGTACAACCACAGTCTGACACCTGGGAGCTGCCCAGTACAACCACAGTCTGACACCGGTGGCCACTGAGCAACTCCACTGGAGCAGTTGGGGGTTAAGTGCCTTGCTCAAGGGCACTTCAGCGGTTAGTATTGAGGGTATGGGGGAGAGTTATTCATTCACTTCCCCAGCCCAGATTTTCCCTGCCGGTCGGGGGGATCGAACCGGCGACCTTCCGGTCACAAACCCGCTTCTCTAACCTTTAGGCCACCGCTGCCAAAGCTATATTGCTCAGCTCTTGGGTTCTTAAACAATTGAATAGTAATGTGGTATATTCTGAATCAGAAACATGTTTTAACTCCCAGAAATCTCCAGCGACGGCTCTCAAAAGCTGTGTGTACGTTTTGTAATAGGAGATAACAGTTCAATTCAGTAATAGTATATTTCAATACATTTCTGGCCCAATTCTGCTGTTATTCAATAGATTCTTTTAGGAGAATACCAATCTGATGTCTAAACTGACAAACAACTACAGAGAGGTTGATTGACATTGTGCTCACAACAGGTCGATTTACATAGAGTAGTTGGACACACAGCTGGAACAATAGTGGGACTCCAGTTGCCCTAGAGAGTGGGTGTCTCCATTTACATATAAAGTGAGTGGTCAGATAATTCTATTTACAACAGGAAACCTGAGCATAGCTGCCAGGCCAAGGAAGCTTAAGACAATGGGTCACATGACTATTATCCAGCTGGGATCTCTGGGGACACACAGAGACAGACAGCTGTACAGAGGAGGGTCCAAGGATGAACTACTTTTAAGTAACTTAGATCTACTTTAACTGTGTTTTAATATACTTATTTTAGTGTGAAACAAACTGCAGATATTTCCTGGTATATTGTACTTGTAATCTGAACAGAAGGATATGAAACATGTTGTATATATGAGGAGAATCATTGAGGTTTACAATCAAGCTTTGTTTGAACCAAGTTGGACATATTTAAAATGAGAACTAAGTATAACTGTTAATATAGATATTAACTTAAGCTAAAAGGAATAATCAGAATACTATAAAACTGGGCTTGATGATACAAAACAGTGATTCTCATCTGGAACATACTGTACTGCTTTTAAGTCAGGAATAATATGGTTGTGTTTAGAAAATGCCTCCCAGTTCAACTAAATACATCCTGGAGTTTAATGCCAACTGTATTAAGCATATTTAGACAGTAATATATTTCTCTGATTGGGAAAACCAAACGGAGGTCAGATGGTCTGTTTAAGACAACCCATTTTTACTTTACAACTGAGAAGGCTGGTGATTGGATGAGACTATATGTGTGATGTCACTGATGACCTCACACCCAGAGGTTCAGACTCATTGATAAAAGGGGAGTGTTGGAAAAACACAGGACACAGACACCACCCCCAACGGCAGAGGACGAGAACAGACGAAGAAACTCATCACCATAACAACAGAATCAGCAACCGAAGCTCCATTGAAGATTATTATTCTTAACTACTTTTATTAGACTGGACACAAGTGGATCGTGGCATAGTACCTTCTAACTTGTGTTCAGACAACCTCATTTATTGAAACAGAACCTATTTTTGTATACTTTGTGGATTTGAATAAACCCACCACATGAGAAATAACCAACCTCTCATTGATTCCTTTCCTCCGCCGTGCTACACAGTGTTTTGGTAAAAGACTTAGAGCCATAGTGTTATGGTTTGACACCGACCCCAAACGCACGACACAAGAGAGTAGGAATTCAGAGTTGCCAAATACGAGCGCTTGTTTATTTGATACTAAATATAAAGAGTACAGGAAAGGCAAGTCAACAAGACAGGTACATAGGACAAGGGGCAAAGTTCTGCTGCTCTGCAGCTTCTCCCGTGATGGTAGTCTTGGGGATAGCAGGTGTTGACGTCTGAACCGCTCTGCAGAATTCTCTCGGCAGAATCTCAGATGTGTTGCGAGACCGAGAGAGGGAGAGAGGGAACGAGTCAACACAGTGCAGTTTGAACGAGCAGGAGAACAGGGTGAACAATTCTTTGTGTAATTTAAACACAGTGAGCACAATTCCAAAACAGCCCAAGTGAATCTCTTCGTGTAATACACACAGTGAGCAAAACTCCAAACACAGTCCCAGTGAATATCTTCGTGTAATGTACACACAGTTAGCAAAAATCCAAACACAGTCCCAGTGAATATCTTCGTGTAATATACACACAGTTAGTGAAGTCCAAAACAATCCAATAGTGAAATAATATCTTCGGTGTGAGCAACACACAGAGGGAGATGGAAGGTCCCAAAAATATTATCCCATAAAGGAACAAGCAAAAATGGAAAGCTGGGTGAGTGACTGTCTGAGAAAAAGGTGGTAGTCTTCAGTGTAATAATTACACACGAAAAACGGAATAGATCAAGACAGTCAATAAAAACTCACCCAGACTTAATGCGTAATGGTGCTGGAACAAACAGCGGAGCGAGCGCGCGCCACGGGAACAGGTGTCCGAGAGAAAGGCTTCTTGGAATTCCTGGAGAAATAGCACAGAGCAAAAGCAGCAGCAGCAGCAACAACGGGGAATGCAACCAGAGAAAAATCAAGACGATCCAACAAACTTAGAGTGGAGAAACGGGGTATAAATAATCAGGGATCGATTGATTGACAAGCAGTGACAGCTGGGGAATGTGATTGAAAAGCGTGCGGACCTGAGAGAACCAATCAGCGACGTTTCTGATGACGTCAATGGGGAGAAGCGTGTGAATGAGGGAATTGAAATAATTAACAGAAAAACAAATGAAAACAGAGCGAGGGTGGTTAAAGGAACAGAACGAGTGAGAGAGCAAGGACAGAAACCTCACAGTACCCCCCCCTCCACGGGAGCCACCCGGCGACCAGGCCGACCCGGCTCGTCAGGATGGGCCCGATGGAAGTCGGTGATCAAGCCGGGATCCACGATGAGCTGCCGGGAGACCCAGCTACGCTCCTCAGGGCCGTAACCCTCCCAGTCCACCAGGTATTGGAACCCCTGGCCCCGCCGACGAACGCCCATCAACCGGCGGACCTGCCACTGGGGGTGACCATCCACCAGCACAGGAGGCGGCGGATCAGGAGCTGGAGGCATAAGGGGACTGAGGGAGACGGGCTTAACCCGGGAGACATGGAACACGGGGTGGATGTGCATGGATGCAGGAAGCTTCAGGCGCAGGGCCGCCGGACTGAGTACCTTCAGGACCTCGAAAGGCCCGACGAAGCGGGGGTTGAGCTTCTTGGCCGAGGACCGTAGCGGGAGGTCCTTCGCGGAGAGCCACACCCTCTGCCCAGGGCGGTAAGTCGGCGCAGGAACCCGGCGCCGGTCGGCACCCCGACAGGCGCGCTCAGATGTCCGGAGCAGCGCGGTCCTGGTGATCTCCCAAACTCGCCGGCAGCGGTCGAGGTGGACCTGCACGGAGGGAACTGCCACTTCCGTCTCCTGTGCGGGGAAAAGAGGGGGCTGGTAGCCCAGGGAGACCTCAAAAGGGGAGAGGCCGGTGGCGGAACTGACCATTGAATTGATGGAGTATTCAACCCAGGGAAGGAAACGGCTCCAGGATGCCGGTCTCTCGGCTGCCACACACCGAAGAGCAGACTCTACGCTCTGGTTCATCCTCTCCGTCTGCCCGTTTGTCTGGGGATGATAACCAGAGGAGAGACTGACCGTTGCCCCCAACCCCTTGCAAAAGGCCCGCCATACCTGGGAGGTGAACTGGGGCCCCCGGTCAGAGACGATGTCCTGGGGAAAGCCATGAAGGCGGAACACGTGGTGCGTCAGGAGGTCCGCCGTCTCGGCCGCAGAGGGAAGCTTGGAGAGGGCCACGAGGTGGACCCCCTTGCTGAATCGATCCACCACGGTCAGAAGGCAGGTGTTCCCCTGGGAGGAGGGTAGACCAGTGACGAAGTCGAGCGCCACATGTGACCACGGACGGCTCGGAATGGGAAGTGGCTGCAAGAGCCCGGAGGGTGCCTGGTGAGAGGCCTTGCTGCGGGCACAGACCGCGCAGGCCAATACGAACTCCTTGACGTCGTTCCGCATGGTGGGCCACCAGAAACGACGAGCCAGGAAGGAGAACGTGCGATGGACGCCAGGGTGGCAGGCGAACCGGCTGGTATGGCCCCACAGCAGTACCTGGGACCGGACAGAGTCGGGGACGAAGAGACGATTCCTAGGGACGTTGCTTGGAGCACGTTGGAAGCGCAGGGCACGCCTCACCACACCCTCGATGCCCAAGGTGATGGCTCCAACCACTCGGGCCTCCGGGAGGATGGGAGAAGGGTCCTCAGAGGGTGGAGCCCCCTTGGAGTGCATCCGGGACAGCGAGTCGGCCTTCGTGTTGCGGGAACCGGGGCGGAAGGTCAGCGAGAAGTCGAACCGACTGAGGAAACTGGCCCATCTCGCCTGCCGACCGTTGAGGCGCCTGGAAGCGCGGATGAACGTCAGGTTCTTGTGGTCCGTCCAGATGGTAAAAGGCTCCTCGGCACCCTCTAGCCAATGACGCCACTCTTCCAGCGCAGCCACGACCGCCAGCAGCTCCCGATTGCCGGTGTCGTAGTTCCTCTCGGCGGGGAGGAAGCGACGCGAGTAGAAGGCGCAAGGATGCACCTTCTGGTCTGAAAGAGAACGTTGGGATAGGACAGCGCCCAGGCCAGAATCCGAGGCGTCCACCTCCACGATGAACTGTCTCTTGGGGTCAGGGTGGAGCAGGATAGGGGCGGAAGTGAACCTTCTCTTGAGGGAGCGGAACGCAGCGCATGCCGCTGGGGACCAGTCGAACGGCAGAGCGGGGGAGGTCAGCTTGGTAAGTGGCTCCGCCACTTGACTGTAGTTCCGGATGAACCTTCGGTAGAAGTTGGCGAACCCGAGGAAACTCTGTAACTCCTTCCGAGTGGTGGGTTCTGGCCAATCCTCCACAGCCTGGATCTTGCGAGGATCCGCTCGGGTCAAGCCCTTCTCAACGATGAAGCCCAGGTAGTCGACGGAGTTGGAGTGAAAACGGCACTTCTCCGCCTTGACGAAGAGCCGATTGTGGAGGAGGCGCTCCAGCACACGGCGGACATGCAGGATGTGTTCCTCGAGGGTCCTGGAAAAGATGAGAATGTCGTCCAGGTACACCACCACGAACACCTCCAGCATGTCACGGAGGACGTCGTTCATGAGTGCCTGGAATACCGCCGGGGCGTTGGTGAGGCCGAACGGCATTACAAGGTACTCGTAGTGGCCCCTGGGGGTCTTGAAGGCGGTCTTCCATTCATCGCCCTCACGGATACGGACAAGATGGTAGGCACTTCGGAGGTCCAGCTTGGTGAAGAACGAGGCCTGGGTCAGTGGCTCGAAGGTGGAGCTCATGAGAGGTAGGGGGTATTTGTTCTTGATGGTGATCTCGTTGAGCTGACGATAGTCGATGCAGGGTCGCAGGTCCCCATCCTTCTTACCAACAAAGAAGAACCCGGCCGCCACCGGGAAGGAGGAAGGCCGAATGAGTCCTGCTTCCAATGACTCAGAGATGTAGAGATCCATCGCCTTCTTCTCCGGGACAGTCAGACTGTAGAGGCGGCTGCCGGGAAGGGGAGCCCCTTGGCGGAGGTCGATGGCGCAGTCATAGGGGCGGTGAGGTGGAAGGGCCTGAGCCCTGGTCTTACTGAATACCTCCATGAGGTCGTGGTACTCGGGAGGAATGGACGAGGGGTCCGGGGGCAACTCACCAGCCGGCCTCCGGGGCGGGGGACAGGACGCCGCCTGCAGACAGCGGGCGTGACAGGAGGAGCTCCAGCCCCTGATGGTACCGGAGGACCAGGCGATGTGGGGCTCGTGCAGCGCGAGCCAGGGCCTACCCAGGACCACCGGGACAAGGGGGGATTGGGTAATGAGGAACTGGATTCTCTCGACGTGGTTCCCAGCGATGGTCAGCACGACTGGGCCGGTGCGTTGAGAGATGTCGGCCAGGCGGTGTTGGTCCAACGAAAAGATCTCCAAGGGCCTCACAAGGTCCTCAAGAGGTATGTTGGCTCGGGTGGCAAACTCGAAGTCGAGGAAGTTCTCGTCTGCCCCAGAGTCGATGAGGGCCTCCACCGTGGCACGTTGGTCCCCCCAGGCCAGGGTGACGCTCATCAGATGGTCAGGTGGTGCGCGGCGCTGGGAATGGTAAAAACGGCTCACCAGGATCTCCCGGGGTCTCGGTGAGCCTGATCTTTTGGCCGGGT
Organism: Notolepis coatsorum; assembly: GCF_963971535.1. Lineage (NCBI taxonomy): Eukaryota > Metazoa > Chordata > Actinopteri > Aulopiformes > Paralepididae > Notolepis > Notolepis coatsorum. Next base: position 1,556,024 of record NW_028174880.1, read on the forward strand.
AGGGCAGTCGGCGATACGGTGTCCCGCACCTCCGCAGTAGAGGCAGAGACCGGACCTGAGCCTTGCCTCACGCTCCGCCTGGCTCAGATGAGAGCGTCCCAGCTGCATGGGTTCCTCCTCGCGAACCGGACGGGGAAGCCTGTTACCACCAGTAGTGTTGGGGACGGGGCGTCCAGGAGACCGGGGTGCTTCAGGAGGTAACAGTCGGGTCCTCTCGCGCCTTCTCTCCAGGAGGCGTCCGTCAATACGGATGACAAGGCTAAACAGCTCCTCGAGGGAGTCGGGCAACTCCCGGGTAGCGAGCTGGTCCCGGACTGCGTCACTGAGCCCCCTCAAGAAGGTTAGGCGAAGAGCAGGTTCGTTCCATCCACTCTCCACCGCCGCCAGTCGAAACTCCATGACATAGTCCGTCACCCTGCCGCTCCCCTGTCGGAAGGTCCCCAACCGGGCTCCAGGGTCCAGACCTCGGGCTGGATGGTGGAACACTCTGCGGAGCTCCGCCACGAAGTCTGGGTAGGAAAACAAAAAATCTGCTTCCATTGCCCAGGAGGAAGTGACCCACTGGGCAGCATGGCCTGAAAGTAGGTTTGTTATATAAGCCACTTGGGACCCATGAGCAGAAAAACGGCTTGGTTGATGACGGAAAACCAACTCACATTGCATGATGAATGTGGCACACTCCTCGGGATTACCGTCGAACAGCCGTGGGACGGAGAGACGGGGTTCCCGAGATGCGAGATCTGCTGGGGCTGCGGGGAATGTTCCTGAAGGGTGTGAGAGATTAAAGGTATTAACGGTGTCGCCCAGCGAGTGAAGCTGAGCGAGAATCTCGGACTGTTGTCCCGCCATAGCGGCCATTGAACCCTGCATAGGCAGGACCTGATCCCTGAGGTTCTGCACCGCAGCCGCAGCCCGCTCTAATTGGAGACCGTGATCCCTGGTCAACTCGACTTGAATTGCAAGTGCGGTTCTGACCCTCTCTGTGTCGGCTGGGGTCGTCATATTGGTTGGATCGTAATGTTATGGTTTGACACCGACCCCAAACGCACGACACAAGAGAGTAGGAATTCAGAGTTGCCAAATACGAGGGCTTGTTTATTTGATACTAAATATAAAGAGTACAGGAAAGGCAAGTCAACAAGACAGGTACATAGGACAAGGGGCAAAGTTCTGCTGCTCTGCAGCTTCTCCCGTGATGGTAGTCTTGGGGATAGCAGGTGTTGACGTCTGAACCGCTCTGCAGAATTCTCTCAGCAGAATCTCAGATGTGTTGCGAGACCGAGAGAGGGAGAGAGGGAACGAGTCAACACAGTGCAGTTTGAACGAGCAGGAGAACAGGGTGAACAATTCTTCGTGTAATTTAAACACAGTGAGCACAATTCCAAAACAGCCCAAGTGAATCTCTTCGTGTAATACACACAGTGAGCAAAACTCCAAACACAGTCCCAGTGAATATCTTCGTGTAATGTACACACAGTTAGCAAAAATCCAAACACAGTCCCAGTGAATATCTTCGTGTAATATACACACAGTTAGTGAAGTCCAAAACAATCCAATAGTGAAATAATAACTTCGGTGTGAGCAACACTCAGAGGGAGATGGAAGGTCCCAAAAATATTATCCCATAAAGGAACAAGCAAAAATGGAAAGCTGGGTGAGTGACTGTCTGAGAAAAAGGTGGTAGTCTTCAGTGTAATAATTACACACGAAAAACGGAATAGATCAAGACAGTCAATAAAAACTCACCCAGACTTAATGCGTAATGGTGCTGGAACAAACAGCGGAGCGAGCGCGCGCCACGGGAACAGGTGTCCGAGAGAAAGGCTTCTTGGAATTCCTGGAGAAATAGCACAGAGCAAAAGCAGCAGCAGCAGCAACAACGGGGAATGCAACCAGAGAAAAATCAAGACGATCCAACAAACTTAGAGTGGAGAAACGGGGTATAAATAATCAGGGATCGATTGATTGACAAGCAGTGACAGCTGGGGAATGTGATTGAAAAGCGTGCAGACCTGAGAGAACCAATCAGCGACGTTTCTGATGACGTCAATGGGGAGAAGCGTGTGAATGAGGGAATTGAAATAATTAACAGAAAAACAAATGAAAACAGAGCGAGGGTGGTTAAAGGAACAGAACGAGTGAGAGAGCAAGGACAGAAACCTCACACATAGAACACAACGCAATTGAGTAGATATTACGATCAAGAAGGCTCTGGTCAAATTTACATTAGTAACAATGGCAACATTTTAGAAAGTATTTGCCACTGATGGAGATGATCTAGATATCTAGAATTAAACCAGAATTGGTTTGGAACTCTAACTCGTTTCACTATTGAATTTTAATGGTAATAATGTTAGATTTTGACTGAATTCTTCGTGTAGCACATGGAAATAGTGACTTGAAGTAAATTCCTTTGCGTTTTGTTCAAAGTTCTATATTGAGGTTCAGTCAGTGAAACGGCAAGTTTCAAGCAAATATCCACTCGGGTCCTTCTGGGTTTAGATGTCCACGTTTATTTAGTACGAACAAAAGAACAAAAGACAAAATGCACAATATTCAATGAATGGTCATTCTTCCTAAGCCAGCTCCTATCTACAGTGTAAAAAAGAAAACTGTAAAAAAGAAAACTGTAAAAAAGAAAACTGTAAAAGAAAAACTGTAAATGTCTGGCAGCAACGGTTGCCAAATACTTACTGTCAAATTACAGTAAAATCAAATACATTTACAGATTACAACCTTTATTTAATGGTTAATATTTTGATAAAGGGTAATTTACTGTATTCTTATGGCATTTACACTTAAAAGTAGAAAAACAAAAGTAATCTGTAAATTAGTTATAAAAAAGTTGAAATCCAAGTCAGCTCTACAAATATTAAAAATGCCTTTATTTTATGGCTCACATTATTTAGAGAATTTAAAATAAGCCGACGTGTTTCGGCCTACATAGGGCCTTCATCAGAGGAGAGACAGACCCAAATCCCACAGTAATGACCAAAATGACCAAAGGTGATCAAATACAAATAAAATGGTTGCATATTGTTGTCCAACCTACCCAGAGTATGAAAATAAAGATTTTTTTACTTCCCCACATGCAAAGGGACAGAGGTATTGAAGATTGGAATCAAATATGTGAATATGCAAATATCCAAGCAAACAAAACCCCGGTAGGCTAGAGACTAGAAGCACAGCAACACATAGTGTATATGTGTGTGTGTGTCCCTCAGAACAACAGTGTGTGTGTGTGTGTGTCCCTCAGAACAACATAGTGTGTGTGTGTGTGTCCCTCAGAACAACATAGTGTGTGTGTCCCTCAGAACAACATAGTGTGTGTGTATGTGTCCCTCAGAACAACATAGTGTGTGTGTGTCCCTCAGAACAACATAGTGACTGAGTGAATGTAACTCCTAATTACCTCATCTTTCACAACTCAGCATCTTCAAGATCAATTTAAATCCAAACCCCTGGGTCGAGGAGCTGTGAATGTCCCTGCTCTCTCACAGAACTCAGCCTCCCCAGAGCCATCTAACCCAAGTCCAGGATAGAGAGGCTGAGTGAACGTGGTGTTGACTCTGTGCAGGAGGGTCATGGTGTCAGAGACGCTGTAGAAGGACAGAGTACCTGCGCTGTGATCCAGGTACACTCCTATTCTGGAGGACCGGGGGTCCGGTACTACTCTTATGTACTCGTTATTGTGGAGGAAGAGGTAATTACTTGGTCTGCAAGATAAAGCCCAGGATTTGGAATTGCATCCAAATACACAGTTCTTCCCGGTGCCTGTTCTACTAATGTCTTTGTAGGCGACTGCTACAGAAACTCCTCCACTCCACTCCACCTCCCAGTAACCGCGTCCAGTCAGACCTTCTCTACCCAGAACCTGACACCATTCAATAAATCTTTCTGGGTGATCAGGATATGACTGCTCTTGCTGCATCCGTGTTGCTTTTCTGTTCCCCTCAGACAAAGACAGCTGTGTGTTTGTTGTGTTTGGGTCCAGTGTGATCGGAGAGTAATATTGTAAGAAGTCAGCTCTGGTCTTGGGCTCTGGTGGTGGCAGTAAATCATTAACTGCATTCACTGTTGTTGAGATTCTGGGCCACTGCTCTTTCAGAACGTCCTGTAGTTTGTCTCTCAGCTCAGACACGACCTCAGTCACACCTGCAAAGTACAGGAGAGGAAGGACACTGATGCTGGGTAAGTCTGTAGACTCACTGGGACCGGAGAGGGGGGGGTAACTCTGTAGAAAGTGGATGTGGTCCTCTGTGTGTGAGAGCTGCTCCAGCCCAGTGTCTCTCCTCCTCAGGTCCGCTATCTCCTGCTCCAGTCTCTTCTGCAGTTCTTCAGCCTGAGTCACTGTGGTCCTCTGTTGGGCTCTGATGACCTTCTTCAGCTCAGAGCGCCTCGTCTCCAAGGAGCGTATCAGCTCAGTAAAGATTCTCTCACCGTCCTCCACTGCTTTATCAGCAGAGCGATTGAGAGAATCAACAGCCTGTTTGGCCTCTTTGAGTCGCTTCTCTCTCTCCTGGACTCTCTGGTGGATTTTCTGCTGACTCATGCCAAGCTCTTTCTGTCTCTCCGTCCTTTCTGCTGCAGCTGAGACTGTATCGTGGCCTTTATGTTCATCCATGGAACACAAATAACAGATGCACTGCTGATCAGTACGACAGAACATCTTCATAGCTTCATCATGACGAGAGCAGGTGTTCTCCTGAAGCCGTGTGGAGGCTTTGACCAGCTTGTGTTTCTTTAACGGAGCCACAGTATGATGAGGCTGGAGGTGAGTTTCACAGAAAGAGGTCAGACATACCAGGCAGGACTTGAGGGCTTTCTGCTTTCTCCCAGTGCAGAAATCACAGACCACATCTCCAGGTCCAGCATAACAGTGATCAGGAGGAGCATCTCGGAGTCCTGTCTTCATCAGTTGTTCTACAATTTGAGCCAGCATGTTGTTTTCCTTCACAACAGGCCTCGGAGTAAAGGTCTCCCTGCACTGGGGACATTTGTAGACCCCCTTCTGATCCTCTTGATCCCAGCAGGTTGTAATACAGCCCATACAGTAGTTGTGTCCACAGGGAATAGTTACCGGAACCTTCAGTACATCCAGACAGAGAGAACAGCAGCAGAACAGCTCCAGATCAACTCCTTGCTGCGCCATTTTAACAACTAAGTTTTGTTTTCTCAGGAAGAGTGAACTCTGCTCGTGTGTTTGGTGGGAGGTGGAGCTACTTCCTGGTTATAGTTGTCCAGCAGAGGAGTTGCTTTAAAGATGAAGAAACACACTCCTCAGTGTCAGTTTTAGTATTTAATTGACAAGGATGATGACACCCTGAAACAGACAATACAGAGAAATAAGCTAACAAAGTTTTACATACATGCATGTTGTCACTAACATAACGCATATATATATAAATATATAAATCTAAAAGAAGAATACCTTCAAAAGAAAGAAGGGACCGCACACTCCTCAGGACTGGTTTTTTGAAGGTATTCTTCTTTTAGATTTATATATCTCTCTTGCGCTGACCTGCACCTCCAGTCGGGGTCCAACTAGATGTGCACAAGTCTTATTTAGTTTAACATATAAATAAATACACAATAACTAATAATAATGTAAACAATCTCACATGAATGAGTTGAACGAACGTCTTGACTCAGTGATTTCACGCAACGCAGTGCTACTTTCTAACGTGAGGCCAGTGTTTGTTTACATTTTCATTTCATTCAAAGGATCCGAACCGATTGAAGTGATTATGGATACCATGACTGTGGTAAGTTTTCATTTATGTTTTTAGATGGAAGGCTGTATTCCATCTGTCTAACGTTAGCGAATATTGTGAGATTGATGAATAGGACATAACGTTGCTGGACAATCGACCTAGTTAGCCCCTTTCCTGACTGCGATGCACGGCTACAGGGTTTGGGCGAGTGAATCCACACTTGTGGTATTATTATAACTAATTTATTGTGTAACGCTAGCCCCTTAAAACTTACCACAGTCTTGCTCAGCGGAAGCAGGAATTGATGAAGGCAGCGTGACCTCCCTCGCTGCCAGGTGAAAAAAGAGTCACTGGCTGTCGCCGCACGTGTCGGAGGAAGCGTGCAGATGACTTCAGGGTTCCCTTGTACCGACCAGTAGGAGAACATGCGCACAACAACCAGGTAGGGGAGGGGGGGAATTGGCACAACGACTAAATTGGGATGGGGAGAAAACAGAGAAAAATCGGAGATAGAGAGGATACAAATAAATAAATAAATAAATAAACGCCACTGTGTGTGCACGTGTGTGTGCACGTGTGTGTGTGGGGGCCTCCACAAGGGTCTGGCCCAGAGGACTCTGAATTCTTAATCTGGGCTTGAATATGGTCTGATATTAACATTCAGTATTCAATATGGTCTGATATTAACATTCAGTATTAAATATGGTCTGATTCAATATTAACATTCAGTATTCAAGTAGAACAGCTAGCTAGCCGTTGTGGACACTCACCTTTCCACAGCTAAACGGTCGGCAAGGCACCTTGGTTGAGAAATGCAGGCTTCAGTCTATGTTGTTTAGTCGATCTGTTCAGGACTGTTTCAAGATGCACAATGAGATCTTCTTCTTCTTCTTCTTATTTGAATTTCCGGCAGTGTAGACGCATCGTGGCGTATTACTGCCCTCCACAATTCTTGCTTCGTCCACACTTGAGAAAGTTTACACTCCTCTTCTTCTTCTTCTTCTCATCTTCAAAACACATTTCTATCGTCTCTGTCTCCTTCTTCTCTGCTCCTCTTGTCATACAATCACAATACAAACATCATCTCCTCTCTTGGAGGGCCCCCCCAAGAGGGGGAACCCTCCATCTCATTGCTTCTTCTTCTTCTTCTTATTTGAATTTCCGGCAGAGTAGACGCATCGTGGCGTATTACTGCCCTCCGCAATTCTTTTTATGGGCTCTTCTTCTTCTCCTTCTTCTCCTTCTTCACCTTCTTTTTCTTCTTCTACTGGACCCCGTCATCAACTACATTGTCCATTGGAGTGCAGCTACTGCTGCTACTTCCTGCCTGAGCCCCCCTCCGCGGGACCCTCCTTGCCCCCTGCTATCTTATCCTGGGCTGCTTTGTCCCTCGCAGCCTTGTCCCTCGCAGCCCCCTCAGCCAATTCTTTACACACCTCCTTCCAGTCCAGACCTTCCAATCCCAGATGTTGAACCGCTATCCTAACAATCATCTTCACCATCTCTGTTCTACCCGTAACCTCTGCCATACCAGTAACTACCCCTGCCACGAAGGCCACAATACCTAATTTCTCCTCCCTTCCCCTGTCTCTTTCCACCTGCTCTACCCTCACTGCCAAATGCCCTCCTTCAACCCCCTGCACCCTTTCTTGGCTCCCCTGTCCTGCCCTGCTAACCGCCCCAGCATACGTCAACTTACCCTCCCTTCTCTCTCTCCGATCCGCGACCTGCTTCATCATCACCTCGCACCCCCGAAACGCTACACTATGCTCCCCACCACAACTACAGCACTTCGGCTTCACTCCCTCTCCACATTTCCCATATTCATGTTCCCCGCCACACCTAGCGCAGAGAATTGTTGAATATATATAGAACACAAATGTTCTAGAATGTGCTATTATGACATACTGTGACATCACAAATGTTCTAGAATGTTCTATTATGAGTTATGACATCATACTGTGACATCACAACGGAACATGTTTGAGGTCCATTTGAATAATATAAATAATATGTTTGGTAAGGCTGTCCCCGAAGCCTGTTTTTGGGATTCAAACTTCATCAGGGTTCTTCGAACGGACGTGCGAATCTTCGTTTTTAATATAAAAAAAGTATTCAAATTTTTTTTATAAATTTTTTTTTATCCTCAAACAAAATCCTCAATTTGAATAAAGTGATTAATCTGATTAAATTAGTATTTTTTCTTTTATTAAATCAACTTTCCAGCCCCCTGTCAACTGTCAAATGATGTCAACTGTCAACCTGAATTACATTCAGTATTCAATATGGTCTGATATTAACATTCAGTATTCAATATGGTCTGATATTAACATTCAGTATTCAATATGGTCTGATATTAACATTCAGTATTCAATATGGTCTGATATTAACATTCAGTATTCAATATGGTCTGATATTAACGTTCAGTATTCAATATGGTCTGATATTAACGTTCCGTATTCAATATGGTCTGATATTAACGTTCAGCATTCAATATGGTCTGATATTAACGTTCAGTATTCAATATGGTCTGATATTAACGTTCAGTATTCAATATGGTCTGATATTAACATTCAGTATTCAATATGGTCTGATATTAACATTCAGTATTCAATATGGTCTGATATTAACGTTCAGTATTCAATATGGTCTGATATTAACATTCAGTATTCAATATGGTCTGATATTAACGTTCATTATTACATGGCGTTTTCACATTCGCCTAAATGCTTGCTTGTGATTGGTCAATAGCGCTCGTCAGAGGTCCGATATTACTCGATAACGGACCTCTGTGGAACAATAATGACCGCTGTGCGCAGCTGTTTGCAATCAAGGCCACTGACACACTGCATCAGTGCAGCCAATCAGACACACCTGCCGGCTGCACTGACAGCGGAGTGTGTGTGACGATGACAGCGGAGCCAGAACAGAACTGCGTCTGCATTTGATCTCGTCTTGTCGATGTAAAATGAATCAGGTATATTGTTTGTAAGTTAGCCATGTAATAAGCGGGATAATGTATAGCTATACTGGATCATTGTCACAAAATAATTGACCTTCACTGACGTTTAAAACACCTCGGCGCTGCGCCTCGGTATTTTAAACTCTGTGTTGATCAATTATTTTGCGACAATGACCTCGTAGCTATACATTATACCTTACGTATTCAATATGGTCTGATATTAACGTTCAGTATTCAATATGGTCTGATATTAACATTCAGTATTCAATATGGTCTGATATTACATTCAGTATTCAATATGGTCTGATATTAACATTCAGTATTCAATATGGTCTGATATTAACGTTCAGTATTCAATATGGTCAGATATTAACATTCAGTATTCAATATATTACTAAACTAAAATATTGTGAAAACATAAATCAATTCAAATCTAGACTAAAAAAAATCTATTTTTGATAGGTACAGAAGGGAAGAAGAGCTTTAATTGCATATAAAAAATAATAATACGTATGATACTGTATTGTGCGCTATATCATATCACATTATATAATCATATTATAATTCATTTGTAAGTAAGTAAGTAAGTAAGTAAGTAAGTAAGTAAGTATTTATAAAGCACCTTTCATACATGTCATGTAGCTCAAAGTGCTGTACACAAATTATAGGCATATATAACGATAAAAGCAATAAAGTCATAGTGATCAGTTAAGATCAATGTTTAAAAAAAAAAATAATAATAATAATAGTAACGTAAAAATGAAAATAACGTAAAAACAGTCATTTGCTTACCAGTTTGGGAGAACAGGTCCGCACAAACATTTCCGCTCAGTGGCAACCGGAAGTGCACTAAACCAATGCACTTGTATGGTAGGTAGCAATGTTTAGGTCTTATAATGCTAGTGTAGTTACGTTTTTATCAGTGGTCATAGTTGGGTCCATAGTGCTTTACCAAGTCCCATGGATCCATCAGTGGCCGTGTATTGTGTGCGTATGTACCCGTTCGCTCATGTGGTCAGTGGCCAGAGTTGGGTCCACAGGACTTATCCAAGTCCCATGGACCCATCAGTGGCCGCGTCTTGTGGTAGAAAGAAAGAAAAAGAAAAACGTATAAAGAAAACAGTCTAAAGTTTGAAAGTTTGGGAGGTCCGCAAAAACACGCCTTCAGCTCAGAAGCTGAGGCGTGTCAAAAACGTTTGAAAAACTGGAGGCGTGTCTCCTATTGTACCCATTCCTTCATCTAAAAAGTTTGAAAGTTTGGGAGGTCCGCAAAAACACGCCTTCAGCTCAGAAGCTGAGGCGTGTCAAAAACGTTTGAAAAACTGGAGGCGTGTCTCCTATTGTACCCATTCCTTCATCTAAAAAGTTTGAAAGTTTGGGAGGTCCGCAAAAACACGCCTTCAGCTCAGAAGCTGAGGCGTGTCAAAAACTTTTGAAAAACTGGAGGCGTGTCTCCTATGTACCCGTTCCTTCATCTAAAAAGTTTAGTCCACAAGGCTTATCCTAGCCTCGTGGATCCATCAGGTTTTTCCAAGCCATAACGTTAGGTTATGACTATAACCAAGTTCTGTTAGTTAGGGGCGATGCTTGGCATCGCCTTCTGCACTATCTCGCGTACGTGCACGCGTACTGAATAAACCACAAATGTACCTCTAATACCAGTATTAGTCTGACCACACCCCTCATCAGCTTACCTTCATAAGCAGGTGTGTGGTCACCTGCTCTCCTCCTTCCCAAGCTTTCACCACAAGGTGAGGACAAGGGCTGCAGCGGCGTCCGATGCCAAGCATCGCCCCTAACTAACAGAACTTGGTTATAGTCATAACCTAACGTTCTGTATCGTTAGTGGCTTAGCTTGGCATCGCCTTCTGCACAAGGGAGGCCAAGCGGAGCCACTTGGCTGACAAATACACCCCGCTGACAGCCCCCCAAAACCATCAGAACAGGGAGGGCCGAGCCCCCCCGACCCCCCCTAATGGAGGGTAGCCCCCCTATTAGGGACGTCACGGGAGGGCGACGGACCCGACCGTGCGAAGAGGCACTCAAGCAACTCAACGCACAGGGTGAGCAGACCGTGGCTTGACCCCACGACTACACACACGCACAACCCGCATGCCACCCGGGAACGAACGGAGGAACAACCTCGTTACTGCCCCCAGAATCACGGGGTCAAGGGCAAACCCAACCCCGTGGCAAGGCCGTAGCAGCGGAGCACGAAGGAAGACCCAGACCCACCAAAAGGACTGGACTCCCTGGAATGGGGGCCCGGAGAAGTCCATGATGCCAGCATCAAGACCCCACCAGGTGGGCACGTAGTGCCCCGCCCCCCACATCGCCAGCGTATTCGGACAAAGGCCCCTCAGTTACTGCACCTGGTATTCCCAGGCGGAACCAACCAGGCCAGAACCTGCCCAGCTTCCGAGATCGGACGAGACCGGGCGTGTTCAGGTCGGTATGGCCGTAAGCCGAGCGGGCCCCGTCCCCCCAATAGTACACCGCCTGGCACACTGACCCTGCAGAATAGGCAGTCAGCATGGCCGTAAGCACACAAAAAAGGTTAACCAACGGAAGCAGGCAGCGCACCGGGGAAAAACCAGGCAACAGGCTGTTAACCCTAGCCTGGAGACTGCGGACGAGACAGGCGCCAGAGGGGACAGCTGAACACAGCCGCCCCGGCGGAAGGAGCGTAAGCTGGCGGTGTTGCATGACCAAGCCTCCATTTAACAACCCCCACCCAGAGGGGTCGAGGCAGAGAAGGCTGACACGATTGGCAGACGTCATGAACGTGCAGGGGCACCCTCAACCGGTGAACCCGGGAGTTGACACTGCTCCAACACACCAGGGAATCAACCACCTCGGTGTTACCCAATGCGGCGGTTGTTCCTATAACCCCTCAAGAAAAAACTCCAAAACACACCTGCGGGTATACACCGGCTATACCGCAGTACAAGTGTTTCAGTTTCCAAAAAGGGTTAACCCAGGCCTACGGGTCGCAAACATCACTTCGGACCGGGCCTGGCGGTACGGGAAGCACAGGGTCACCAGAGGAGGTCAAAAAACCACCCCCACAGGCCCCTCTTCGCCATGCGTGAGAGAGGAGCGAAAAATAATGGAGAACCAGCCCCTAAGCACACCGTACCTGGTATTCCCCGGCGGTCTCCCAACCAAGTACTAACCAGGACCAACCTGTGTAGCGGCCGAGATCCGACGAGATCGAGCGCGTACAGAATGGCATGGCTGTAAGCCATGACGACAGTGCTGAGTAAAAACATACCCAACCAGGGTCTCCATAGCGCTTAACCCTGTGACACCCAGACCGACCTGGCATTTTTCCCCCTGAAAAAAGCCCAAGTCCCTCAGGGTACCAGAACAGCAGATCTGCATCCCCGGCGGACAACGGGTTCAACTGATCTGGACCAGCGTGACCAGAACCAGTCCCGTGCCCTAACCACGCCGACATGCCTACTCCAAGAGAAGGGCAGATATGCGTGTTGATCTTAACATGAAAAGAAGGCGCCACCCAGACGTCGGGACGAACCGCGCCTGGTGGCCCACCCCAAGGGCGTGAGACCCCACTACATATGTTCAGATCCATCCCGTCATCATCCCCCAGACATGAACGAGAATCCGTCGACAACCCACCCAGGTCATGGGATGTGGTCGCCGGAAGAGGAAAAACCCCCATCTCAGTTGCTTTTTAAAAACGCTGTTTCAACCACAAGCAACTAAGGCGTGCCAGTCAATCGCCTGTTTACAGCGAGCTAGCACTATACGTGCGTCGGGACACACCCCCATCAATGAACAGGCTATTTAGACCTGTCATTGAATCCCCAAGGCGCCCAGGGGAACGACAAGAGGGGTGTGACACTCCCTAACTCCAACACTTCTGGAATAGAAAGAAGGAAGCATCAACAGTATGTATCCCAGTCTACACAGACGGGGTAAAAAATGTTCACATTTTTACATCCCACCACCCTCCCATAGGAAAGAGACGGGGATCCCCAGAGAGACTTCCCACGCGAGCTGTACAGATTGAAAAGAATATATTGCACCTTGAGCCATGTAAAAAACTGGTTTTAGGGCCTCCGGGGAAGAGGCACCGAACCCATACACACTCAATAAACGAATTGAATCGAATATACATACAATAGAAAAGGACCCTTCTAGAGGGTCCACTCACTTTGACAATCTGAGGAGGAAGGCTCTGTACTCTGATGGAGGCTTCCTCACATGGAAGAAGGAGTCCGAACTCACAGAAGGCCTGAGTAGGCGCTTGGTGAGGAGGAGCCCTGACCACCCCCCCTGAAAACAGATCCATCACATGGACCTGAACAGCACACGGAAGTCCTACCAACAGAGACGCGCACGGTGACGTACTCTATGGCGGGGGAATTCCTGCGGTGCACACGCCCAATATACCAGGCCGTGGGACCAGGAACTCCCTCCCCCCCCCCCCCCCCCCCCCCCCGTAACGTGCCGAACCGCCACGTGACGGGAACCTTGAAGGACAGGGGGTGTACCCCTGACCGACAGAACAATGGGGAGAGGAAAGGTTACCAGTTCACCCCTTTACGACCCCACACCCATGATACGACGTAACGACAAAAAAGAGAATATGACACAGTCATAGTCAGCTCTATGAAGCGTTTCACAGCTCCACACAGCGCACGAGCTAACCTGCTATCTGATTTTTACTAAGGAAAAACACAGAATAGAGAGGGCTCTAAGAACCCCGGTCCAACATACACATGTGCTTCTGTGGCCAGTACAACCCAGCTGTAGGTCACATGACACACACAACCCATCATCACCTACAAAAAATGGCAAAAACACTCAACAGAGGAACGCCGTTTTTTTCACAATGAGAGAATACATCATTCTTGATTAGTATCGACCACAGGCCTTGCTAAGCACACATGACAGCAACCAAACCAATTTCCCTTTAGGAAATAAGTTTCTCCAGCAGATTTAGCACAACCTCAGCAATCAAGCTGAGAGTTACATCGTATCCCTACCACACAAAAGACACAATTAATGCACAACATGTCTGATAGGAGGTGATAAAGTCCCCAGGGAACCGGGGGGGGAAACACAATCCTCCTATTTTACCCTCAATACGGCCAGTTAAAACAGGAAAACCTGTTAATGTGTGAACTCACTGTTCATTGTCATTACAGTCTGAGAAAGAACATTCTTTTACTCACTCGTCACCAAGCATAGCTTCATAGGTTAGTTGCCTTAGTAGTGAGTACACGGTACACATAAACACCATGATGTTTCTCACACAACAACCAGATCAATACATCACGATCTACACGGAGAAGCTAACTGCCAGTGACAAAAACAGCTCACACACAACCCGCAACGTATCTCAAATGCATTGCAACAACACACGTTTTGGGAAAAAACACCGTTATTCACAATACATTTAGCAAGGTAAAACCAGAAGACGTGTTTATGAGGTCTGGCCAACCCCGTACCTGCCCGGAACGCAGATCAGCGAAGTGCAGTCACAAGCCACCGTAGAACACAACCGTCCCGTGTTGTTCGATCCGGGCAGCGTCGCCGCTCCACCAGTCGCTACAGTCCTCTTTGTTGACGCAATCCCCGTCTAGGCTCAGGCAGGGTCGACGAACATCCCCTGTCAAGGATGACGTCGTGGTCAAGAGTGTAAAACATGTTAAAAATCAAAGCACGTTCAACAGAATAGCATCAAGCTAACGGCTGCTCCAACCGTTCGGGTGCTATTGCTTCCGCTCGCGAGACGCCGATCTACGACGCACGCGATCAGGAGCGAGCTCCCGGCGGCGCGCGAGAAGCCAAGCTACCCCGCGCCAGGCCACCGACCGGCTAACCGTAAGCTATGAACATGTAAACAATGACATAACACTCACCCAGACAGGCCGCCGTTCTGAACCCTCCTCACTTTTTAAGAGAAAAGAGAAAACAAGACGTCAACACCGCTTCACAACGGTGACATTAACACGTCCGGCGGAATCAGCACAGTACCAACTGGCCTGTATAGCTGACTTTGAACATGAATCTGCCGCTATCGCACATTACATGCACATATCCCCTCGTGAAGGAATACTCTCATTTGGATATGAAAGATGGGGTCTTAACACGGTGACAGAGAGAATCCACTCGTCCAGAACACACAGGGATCACCAGTGTCAATGGTCGCGGCCCACTAGTTAAAACTAAAATGGTCGCCAGACCAAGGCCTTCTGTCGCCTAGACGGCTAAACAAAGGACCCTAGCCTGGGGCCGGTTTCCATAAACTTTGTCAAGTAGCCCCCATAGCACTAACAGACAAGTGGAGCCCGCCAGCAAACACTACTCACCCAACCTGGAACGCACCGCTCCTCACAACAGCGGCATGTCCGACAGTTCAGCTGTGGCCTGACAGGTTTCACCCCAACAAACACAGCAAGGAACTGCAGTTGAGAAGCATGCAGCGGCGTGCTCCCAATACGAAAACCGGTGGAGGGTTTGTAGAATGATCATCATCTTCTAGACACTCCAGTACGAAGACAATATCGCCGTATTTTCTCGAAAATAGTGAGAGAGAAAATAAAGATATGATGTCAACGTATCCTTGTTTCCCAAGCTGTTCCTAATCCAATTTCTTCCATCATGGTGTCAAGTGTGGGGATCTACCGAGGCACCTCTTCCTTGTGGTGAAAGCGAGAAGGAGGAGAGCAGGTGACCACACACCTGCTTATGAAGGTAAGCTGATGAGGGGTGTGGTCAGACTAATACTGGTATTAGAGGTACATTTGTGGTTTATTCAGTACGCGTGCACGTACGCGAGATAGTGCAGAAGGCGATGCCAAGCTAAGCCACTAACGATACAGAACTATTTGTAAGCTAGACTGTATAGGTACGTTTTTAATTTTCCTTTAAAAATGTGTATAGAGCTGGCGTTTCTGATGTGTGTTGGTAGTGTGTTCCATAGTTTTGGGGCATAGTTGGCAAATGCCATACTTCCTATCCTTTTTTGGTTTCTGGGCGTGTCTAGTAAACCTGTAGTGGATGACCGTAGCGTTCTTGAGGGCAGATAACTAACTAGGGAATTTGCTATGTATTTTGGGCCTTGCTCATTAAGAGCTTTATATGTTAGGAAAAGGACCTTAAAATCAATTCTATGAGTTATTGGAAGCCAGTGCAGAGTGGCCAGGACTGGAGTGATATGTTCTCTTCTCCTTGTATGAGTTAGTAATCGAGCTGCAGAGTTTTGGATAAGCTGAAGCTTCCCAATGGTTGCTTTGGGAAGACCAGTGAACAGTGCATTACAATAGTCAAGCCGACTTGATACAAAAGCATGAATAAGTTTCTCTGCATCCTTTTTATTTACGAAAGGTCTTACTTTCGCTATGTTTCTTAGGTGGAAGAATGACGTTTTCATGGCCTTATTTATATGAGACTTAAAGGTCAGGTCTGAGTCCAAGATGACACCTAGGCTTGTAACCTCAGTCTTTACATAGGATGACAGACTCCCCAGGTTTTTACAAAGCACTTCCCTTTTCGCTTTTGGGCCGATCAATAGGATTTCGGTCTTGCTTTCGTTTAATTTTAGGAAGTTATTGTTCATCCACTTGTTTATTGCTAACAGACAATTTGTAATGGACTGTATGGCTGTAGTGTTATTTGGTTCTGCGGAGATATATAGTTGTGTATCATCAGCATAACTATGGAAGCATACATTGTGGTCTCGAATGATGTCCCCGAGGGGCAGCATATATAGTGAGAAGAGTAATGGACCAAGGCAGCTTCCTTGTGCGACTCCAAAATTGCTGTCATGTTCCTCGGATACATTGTCTCCAAGCTTAACATAGAACCTTCTCCCCTTAATGTATGTTATGAGCCAATTTAATACATGATCGGAAAAGCCAACCAGTCTTTCTAGACGACTGATCAAGATATTAATGTCAATCGTATCGAACGCTGCACTAAGGTCCAATAGGACAAGAATTGAGACTTTGCCAGCATCGGAGTTTAGCCTGAGGTCGCTAACTATTTTGGTAAGGGCAGTTTCAGTGCTGTGATTTGTTCTGAAACCTGATTGTAGTTCCTCCATGATGTTATTATCTTTGAGAAAGGAGTTTATTTGTACTGAGACTATCTTTTCTAATATCTTGCTGATAAATGGAAGGTTCGATATTGGCCTATAGCTTTTTAGTTCGTTTACATCTAAGTTTGTTTTCTTTAGTAGTGGTTTTACTACAGCTGTTTTAAATGCATCTGGAAAAGTGCCTGTTTGAAGAGACATATTTATGATTTCAAGGACATGATTTGAGACACTATCAAACACCTGCTTGAGAAATGCTGTTGGTATAGGATCGAGGCAGGAGGTGGCGGAATTACACTCAGAGACAATCTTACAGAGGTCAGGTAATGTAATACATGTGAATTCCCCCATAGTTATCTCAGGTGGGGTTTCACTCATAGCCAGATCCATATCAGCGGTAATGCTTGCTCTAATCAATGATATTTTTTCATTAAAGAAAACTGCGAACTCTTCACATTTTGTGGCTGATTGCTGCGGTATATGGGGGGGTGGTATGTTAATCAGCCGGTCAATGGTGGAAAAAAGTACCCTGGAGTTACCCATATTTTCTGAGATCATTTTGGAAAAATATTCCTTTCTCGCAAGTTGTATTGCCTTATTGTATGCGCCCATGGCGTCTTTGTATAAATTAAAGTGAGCTGTGAGTTTGAGTTTCCTCCATTTTCGCTCGGCTATCCTACATTTTCTCTTGTTATCTTTAACATTGGTTTTATTTAGCCATGGAGAGATTCTATCAGTTTTTACCTTTTTAACCTTTAGAGGGGCAACAGTATCTAACACAGTTGACAAGGTGCTGTGGAAGTTTTGCACTTGCTGATTTAAGGAGGATTCGCTGCATTGGTCGTATGATTTCATCATACTAGAGAATTTTGCTTCAGCTCTAGCGTCCAGAAGCCTTCTGTGAACTAGGAATTCGCTTCTGGTCTTATGTAATATTAGGCTTGTACCATAGAACACACAATAATGGTCAGAAATTGGAATTTGTTTTACTGATATATTCTCAATGTTTAGCCCTGTTGTTATTAGTAGGTCCAGAGTGTTGCCATGTTGGTGGGTGGCCTCGTGAACATGTTGCATCAGTCCAAAACTGTCCAGTAGGTTCAGAAACTCACAACCCCTGGGGTCATCCTTTTTGTTGATATGAATATTTAGATCTCCATTAAGAATGATTCTATCATACCTGGTAATGCAGATCGATATGAGTTCTGAAAATTCCTGTATGAAGAGTGGCGAGTACCTTGGTGGTCGATACAATGTCACACATATTACTGGCATTTCTGTTTTCAATACAATAGCAAGGTATTCAAATGATAAAAATGTTCCCAGGTCAATATCATTGCACACAAATTGAGTGGAGATGATTGCTGCTATTCCTCCTCCCCTCCCACTCTGTCTGTTTGATTGATAGAATTTAAAATTGGAAGGGCAGGTCTCAATCAGTGTTGCTACACCAGTGATATTGTCTAACCATGTCTCTACTAAAAACATACAATGTACACCATGTTTTACTATGAGTTCATTTATCAGAAATGATTTTTGTTTCAGCGCTCTAACGTTGAACAGTGCTAGTTTTAGCTGTACGGGTTCTGTAGTGGGGTGTGAGATAGTCTGTGGTTGAACACTGATATTGATAAGGTTAGATTTACATATGGGACGTGATAATGAGTAATTGATTAGTCTTTTGGTGATCAGAATCGGGATGACACTCAACGTGTTTTTTTGTAGTTTAGGCTGCTTCTGTATATAGTCTACAGAGCTAGATATGGTTGGTTGTCAGGCCAGTGATGCTATACTTTGTATGACGTTATGTATTAGCACATTTACCCCTGATATGTTTGGATGGATGCCATCGGGTCTGTAATGGTCTTTCCTGGACCAGAGCAGATCAAAGTTATTTATATAGCAAAGTCCTATAGTAGTACAGTGGGTCTGTAGCCATTTGTGCAACCAGAACAGACGGCTAAATCGCTCAGATCCACGACCTATGGATGGAATGGGGCCAGACACAATGCATATTTTACCCAGGCTTTCAATAGTGAGTATTAGTGATTCAAAGTCAGATTGGAGTTTAACGGATTGTCTAGCCATTACGTCATTTGCTCCGATATGAATAATAACGGTGTGGGCGGACGGATATCTCTCGATGATTTCGGGAGTACACTCAAGTAAGTCAGTAACTTTTAAACCGGAAAAACAATACGTAATGCCGTGTGGTATTTGCAAAAACCTGGTGATGGAATCTCCGATGAGTAGGATCTCTGGCTGTTCCTGGATGCATTCCCCGTCGTAGATGGCCAGGTTTCTATGGTGAAAAGCCGCAGGAGTAGCGTCTGCATTGCTGGCGGAGTTAGACGGTTGGTCGGGCAGCAGCGCCGTGTGGAGGGGCTCGTTCACAGCGGCATTTCCATCGATGACACTCGCCGTTTGAATGATCATCCTGGTATGGGCTGCAGAGCACCGCAGACGAGGGCGTTTAAACTTTGGGGAGTCTGACCCATCGCGTGAGTCTGGGGAGCTTGGCGATGCGAGAGCAAACAGGGCAGAGCGCTTTCTGCTCCGGGTTGCAGATATACTTCCATGGTTGAGTTGTGAGCTGGAGAGGGCCGCCGTCCTGGCAGCTTCGCTTGGAGCCTGGCTAGTAGCTAGGCTAGTAGCTAGCATCGGATAGTATTTGAGCAAAGCTACACTACTAGCAGCAGGAGACGGAAGCGAAGGAGAGCCAAGGAGGCTGGAATCACTACAAAGAGGATTGAATCGGTTTGATAGTTGAGGTGATTCAAAGGGATCATATAGAGGAAGGGAGAGCTTCCGTCGGCCCCTCACCACTGTCGCCCAGGAGGGACTACCGGTGCGGCCTGCGTCCGCTTTTTCCATGCTAGCCAGCTTGGACATTAGCTCCGTTTGACGCTTGAGAAGATCCACTACTAGTATCTCGATGTTCTTCAGTTCCGTTCGCATCTCTGCGACATCTGATGTTGGAGCCATTTCCTCGGGGGAGCTCAGCACTGTGAGTACTGTAGCGTGTAGCTGTAGCTATGGCAACAACAAGCGCCGATAGATTTAGGTCACGTCCAGTAAAAAGTCACATAAAACCAATAAATCCAACAGTATAAACGATAAGAGCAAAAGTCACAGTGATCAGTTAAGATCACTGGTTAAAAGATGGTAAAAAGAAAGAAAACAGTCTAAAGTTTGAAAGTTTGGGAGGTCCGCAAAAACACGTCCGTTCAGTAGTAAGTAACCGGAGTGTAGTGGATCCAACCAACTAACACACAGGAATGCAGGAGGAGGGGGATTTGTATATTATATTGAACTATATTTGCAGTATATACTATTATATTATGGTACTATATTATATTGTATATGTACTATATATCTCACATCACATTATATATGTGCTCTATACACTATTATGTACTATATACTATTATATACTGCAGGTATACTATACTGTAAGGTGTACTGTAATGTGTACTATATGTGTGTACTGTAATGTGTACTATATGTATCTACTATGTATGTAAATACATTTAAAAAAAATTTAACGTAAGTCTTCAGGGGTAGGGCCCCACAAGCCTAGTGCAGTATAATAGTTGTATAATGCTGTATTGTATGTATGTGTGTATGAGAGAGAGATATGCGCATGTGTTTGTGCATAATGTGTGGGGGGTTATCCTATATAGGTTTAAGAGGGGAGGTTGCTTATAAGCCCTTGGGTTTTTTGACCTTTCCTGCACATTTTAACTGTTCT
Organism: Notolepis coatsorum; assembly: GCF_963971535.1. Lineage (NCBI taxonomy): Eukaryota > Metazoa > Chordata > Actinopteri > Aulopiformes > Paralepididae > Notolepis > Notolepis coatsorum. Next base: position 1,576,522 of record NW_028174880.1, read on the forward strand.
TCTTTTTACTTATTTTATTCCAGAATGTATGTTTGTAAGTGCGAATAACAATAAACAAATAAACAAGCCTAGTGCTTCTCCCTAGCCCTTTTCGGACAATTGGACAATGCTGCAATAGCAGCTGGTAAAACTTTGGTGATTTATAGAATGACCGTTGTTATGTGTCCAAAGCCCGAAATAAAAAATAACTGAACTGAACTGAATATGGTCTGATATTAACATTCAGTATTCAATATGGTCTGATTCAATATTAACATTCAGTATTCAAGTAGAACAGCTAGCTAGCCGTTGTGGACACTCACCTTTCCACAGCTAAACGGTCGGCAAGGCACCTTGGTTGAGAAATGCAGGCTTCAGTCTATGTGTTGTAGGATAGACAGTCTATCTATCCTGTCTCAAGATGCACAAAATTTGTGTTATATATATCCAACAATTCTAGAACATTTAATGTTCTAGACTGTTCTATTATGCCATCATACTGTGACTAGGGACGCGGGAAGGGGGGTGCTGCGGGTGCGCCAGCACCCCCTGCTGGCGGGGAGTGTAACTGCAACTGCACGGTTGTTTTGGCTTTTATTCCATTGTAATACCGAGGCTACTCAATGTCACAGAGCGGAGCGGCACTGCAGATTTACCCTACTCTTGGAATTCATTGCCAGATCCTCATAGGCGCTGTCTCGATAATGCAGTGTTATTAAAGCAGCGTGAAACGTGCGTTGGGTTAAGAATAGACGCGGCCTGGAAATCCGTTGGTAAAAAAATAGACGCGGCCTGGAATCGTTTTTGGGACGCTGAATTCGCAGTAAAGGAATATCATCAGCTGTACAGTACCGGGCTAAATCAATTAGTTCGTCCAGGGAGTTCGGTCTTTCTTTGGACGCCAACTCGTGTTTAAGAACGTCGCTGAGGCCTTGAAGGAATGCCCCTCTTAACTGAATGTCATTCCACCCGGAGCCCGCTGCTATGGAATTCAATGGAATATTCGCGCACGCTGCGGTTTCCCTGGCGGATGGCGAACAAGCCAGCAGAACCCCGCGTGGGTGGTCGAAGACCTTTTGCATGTCGGCGATGTATGGGGGGAACAAATTGCAGAGGGAGGACTGACTGAAGTGGAGAGCTGTCGCCCATTCTAACGCAGGACCCTTGAGCAGACCCGACAGGTAAGCGATTTTAGATGTATCACTTTGGAAGGTGTGCGGCTGTTGTACGAATACTAGTGAACATTGAAAAATAAAGGCACAACATTTAGAGACGTCCCCGTCGTAGCATTCTGGTGCGGGGACATGGGGCTCGGACTCCCTGTACGGGGGCGCGACAGGTGGGGTAGGCTGGGCTGTGATGTATGCATCAAAACGGTTACATTGTTTGTCCCGCTCCGCAGAGCTGAGCGTGAGAGCGCGGAGTTGGGCAGTGGTCTCCTCTAGTGAACGAGAGTGTCCCCGAAGCCTGTTTTTGGGATTCAAACTTCGTCAGGGTTCTTCTAACGGACGTTCGAACCTTCGTTTTTAATATTTTATTTAAATAAAAAAAAGTATTCTCATTTTGTTAATTTTTTTTTTATATCCTCAAACTAAATCCTCAATTTGAATAAAGTGATTAATCTGATTAAATGAGTATTTTTTCTTTTATTAAATCAACTTTCCAGCCCCCTGTCAACTGTCAAATGATGTCAACTGTCAACCTGAATTAACATTGAGTATTCAATATGGTCTGATATTAACATTCAGTATTCAATATGTAAGGGATAATGTATAGCTACGAGGTCATTGTCCCAAAATAATTGACCGACACGGAGTTTAGAATACCGAGGCGCCTCGCCGAGGTGTTTTAAACGTAGTGAAGGTCAATTATTTTGCGACAATGACCGAGTATAGCTATACATTATCCCGCTTATTACATGGCTAACTTACTAACAATATACCTAATTCATTCATCGGCAAGACGAGATCAAATGTAGACGCAGTTGTTCTGTGGCTCCGTCCGCTGTCAGCCCAAATAGAGTTATTATCATCGCCGGCAGGTGTGTGGACTGATTGCACTGCTGCAGTGTGTGTCAGTGGGCTTGATTGCGATAAGCTGCGAACAGCGGTCATTATTGCTCGGCAGAAGTCCGTTATCGAGTAATAACGGACCTCTGACGAGCGCTATTGACCAATCACAATCAAGCACAATCAAGTCGGCAAGGCACCTTGGTTGAGAAATGCAGGTTTCAATCTATGTTGTCTATCTGTTCAGTCCTGTTCAGAACTGTTTCAAGATGCACAATGAAGATCTTCTTCTTCTTCTTCTTCTTATTTGAATTTCCGGCAGAGTAGACGCATCGTGGCGTATTACTGCCCTCCGCAATTCTTTTTATGGGCTCTTCTTCTTCTCCTTCTTCTCCTTCTTCACCTTCTTTTTCTTCTTCTACTGGACCCCGTCATCAACTACATTGTCCATTGGAGTGCAGCTACTGCTGCTACTTCCTGCCTGAGCCCCCCTCCGCGGGACCCTCCTTGCCCCCTGCTATCTTATCCTGGGCTGCTTTGTCCCTCGCAGCCTTGTCCCTCGCAGCCCCCTCAGCCAATTCATTACACACCTCCTTCCAGTCCAGACCTTCCAATCCCAGATGTTGAACCGCTATCCTAACAATCATCTTCACCATCTCTGTTCTACCCTTAGCCTCTGCCATACCAGTAACTACCCCTGCCACGAAGGCCACAATACCTAATTTCTCCTCCCTTCCCCTCTCTCTTTCCACCTGCTCTACCCTCACTGCCAAATGCCCTCCTTCAACCCCCTGCACCCTTTCTTGGCTACCCTGTCCTGCCCTGCTAACCGCCCCAGCATACATCAACTTACCCTCCCTTCTCTCTCTCCGATCCGCGACCTCCTTCATCATCACCTCGCACCCCCGAAACGCTACACTATGCTCCCCACCACAACTACAGCACTTCGGCTTCACTCCCTCTCCACAATTCCCATATTCATGTTCCCCGCCACACCTAGCGCACCTCATCCCCTTCCTACACGTGGTAGCTATATGGCCAAACCCCTGGCACCTATAGCACCTAAGAGGATTATGAACAAATTCCCTAACCCTATACATCCTACGCCCTACAAACACCTCCCTAGGAACAACCCCACCCTCAAACGTAATCACTACCGTCCCCGTCACTGCCCTCTCCGCTCCCCTCTTCATCCTTGCTGCACTCTTAACTATGCCATTACGCCCGTCCTCCTTTAGCTCTTCCACCAGCTGCTCTACTGTAACCTCGACCGGTACCCCAGCTATCACCCCCTTACATCCCCCCCCCCCTCTTCTCCCCTACTCTCGCCACCTTACTTATACCCACCCCCCCAATGCTCTGCATCTTCCTAGCCACCTCCACCTGCCCCTCACTACCACACCCTACGGCCAGATTCCCATCCCACAAAACGTTCACGTACTTTACCTCTCCTAATCGCTCGGCAATGAGTTTGGGCCACTCGAGCCTACCTACTTTCCTCTCATCCCTCTCCCCCTCAAGCCTGACCACTATATGGATCACTTCCGCTTTTGCCACATCTTTTCCTGCACCCTCATCTCCCGGCCCACTTGAGCTATCGTCCCCCCCTTTCTTCCTCTTCCCCCCTTTTCCCCCCTTCTCCTCCCCCCTACTCTCACTATCCCCATCGCTGTCGTTCCTCTCCGTCCGCTTCTTCCTCTTCTTCCCCACCGTTTCCCACCCCTCCTCCTCCCTCTCTTCTTTCTCCCTCTCCTCCCCACTGTACTCCGACTGATCGCGAATATCGGTCGTTCTGGAAATTCGTAGCTCCATTTGCCGTTCTTCCTCTTCCTTCTTCTTCTTCTGAGAGAATTGTTGGATATATATAGAACACAAATGTTCTAGAATGTTCTATTATGACATCATACTGTGCCATCACCAGGGGTGTAAAGTACTTGAGTAATTGTACTTTGTTACAATACTTAAGTACTGTTTTGGGGGATTTGTACTTTACTCGAGTATTATTAGGTTTGTATACTTTGTACTTTTACTCCATTACATTTCAGAGAAAAAAAACATACTTTTTACTCCTTACATCTTCGGAGTTGTGGGATATTTTCAATATTTTAGCTAATTTTGATTTAAATTGTATAATTCCCATTTTAAAATGTTTTACCATGGTATGTTTGGTATCCTTTTTTTCAGCACAGTCTCACATATATGACCTGACAGTTTTCATACTGTATAATACTGTATATACTGTATACTGCATAATGTACAACACAAAACACAAAATCGGATTTGGGAAAATGTGTTCTTTTTACTATGAACCAATGCAAACATATTCAATCAAGCATATAAAACAGTGGAAATGCACCCGCAGGTAGCATATTTACATAAACAAAAGAGAACAGGACAGAATTAAATTCAAAAACAATTATTTTCTCCATACACAGGTAATAAACCCAGATGAAATTTAGATTCTCAACTGGAAAATCTCACCATCATGCGTTTTTAGAAAGAGTCAGTAAAAAAGTAAGCAAAAGTAAAAAAAAAAAAAGATTATACACTATATAGACTACACACATATATGTGTGTGTGTTTGTGCGACATTGTACTGTGCTGTACTGTGCTGTCCTGTATTTTATATACCATGATGTACTCTGCCCACAGACCTCAGATCAGCTGGGGCGGGGTTATATACCATGATGTATTCTGCCCACAGACCTCAGATCAGCTTCTCCACGTCTGGGGTGGGGTTATATACCCTGATAGGTTATATACCCTTGATTGATTGATTGATTGAAAACTTTATTAACAGATTGCAGAATGGGTTCAATACAGTACGGCTCAATACACACAATTGTTAAGGGGATGCAGACCAGAAAAATACGTTCGTCTTGTTTACATCAGGGTCCCCCATTTTCAATTCATAATGACATTTATGACATACACAACATACAGATATACAGATATATATCATGACATTCATGACATACATGACCGTAGGTATACAATACTGTTACATTTGTGACATACAACATTATGCAAATATACAGTACTGTTAAACAGAGATCCTAACAGAAAATATATACATATGTAACGGGTGTAAAACTCACTCCCCAGAGGCATCCAAACTGAGCGCTTAGGAGGGAATTCCTTTCTTGGCGCAGCGGTTTGTGATGTCGCCCGCAGTGCGGACGCCTGGGGTTCGACTCCCACTCAAGGCATGGTCGAATTCGTGGCAGGGGCGAGTTGCCTCTGTTACACATACACTGTACATTGGAATACTGACAAAGCCATACTTGGTCATTTACTGTACAACTGGGTTAGGACATTTGTAGGGGCCAGTTTCGAATTGCAGTCTCCCGTAGATGTTCTTTGAGAGGGTTTTTGAAAGTGGGTAGTGATTCCTTTACAGCTTTGGGTAGGGCGTTCCACATTGATGTGGCATAATTGCGAAACGTGTTTAGTCCCTTGTTTGAGCCGAATCTGGGTTTAACATGATTTGTGGAGCTCCCTCTGGTGTTGTGATCGTGGTATTCACTGACCTTTGGGAAGTATTTTGACATGTACATGGGTACCTTGGTCGTGTAGTGTATCTTGTAGACCAGGCCCATTGCAAGTTGCTGTACTCTGTCGTCTACTCTAAGCCATCCTAGGTTGTCAAAGTGGGCAGGGGTGAGGTGGGTTCTAGGAGTCAGGTCAAGCAGTAGTCTGACTAGTTTGTTTTGAGATGTTTGTAATTTGTTTTTTAGTGCCTTTGAGGTGCTTTGGTACCATGAGGTGCAAGCATAGTCGTAGCACCCTTGAATGAGTGCTCCTGCCAGAGTCTTCAGGGTATTCTTGTTTACCAGAGAGGAGATCCGGTACAAGAATCAAGTTCGTTGGTTGACTTTTTTTATTACATTGGATGCCATTTTGTCACAGGAAAGATTAGCCTCTAGGATGGAACCCAGGTAGGTAATTTCATCTTTCCTTGTGACAATATTGTCACCCACTGTAACTGAGAAGTGGAGACAGTATGAGCTTCTAGATACAGTAGAAAGGATATGCAGCCAGTATGAGCTTCTAGATACAGTAGAAAGAATATGCAGCCAGTATGAGCTTCTAGATAGACAGTAGAAAGGATATGCAGCCAGTATGAGCTTGTTGCATATGTAACGGAGGTACCGCATGTCTATCCACAGTCACAAGGGACTTGTATAGTGAAGTGGCTGTGGATGTTAAGCGGTACTGCAAGTAAACTCACTCCCCAGAGGCATCCAGACCCAGTACTTAGAAGTGAATTCACCTCTTGGTACAGTGGTCTGTGATGCCGCCCGCGGCGCGGGAGACCGGGGTTCAACTCCCACTCAGGGCGATCCCTTAACAGGGGTCGAATCTGAAACACACCGCAGAGCAAGACGAGACCGGCTACACGTGGTGCCGTGACCCGGATGCCCTGGGTGTCTCATAGGGATGAATTCTGGAATGGCATTTTGAATGGCAGGCATAGTTAGACATAAATGAAAGCTCTCATCGACTCCGACAGATTGCTAGTCATTCATAATGGCATCGAAAGACTGTCCAAATTACCTTAGTTCTGACAATTGTTTACCCTATTATGCATCTGTATTCTTTGACTCCATAGGTAAATCTACCCTGGCTCAGCAGACTGTGAATGGGTAAAATGTGAGGAACAAATTGTAAAGCGTTTTGGATAAGTGAACTGGAATAGAGTGCGGGTGTTGCATAACTTGTCTCCCATCATTACTGTACAAAAGTTTATGTCAAGTCCTGTTGGATACTTAAATCTACATACTAATAAACTATGAACTTGTGGAAGTGTTGTTCTTTTTATATATGTATATACACACTATACATTGCCCTTTATATCTTATGGGTAACTAATTTTTATGATGAATTACTTTATACTTACTAAATGTTTATATGAAGACATGTACCTGTCACCTTATACAGTTATTCTTTCTCTAATTTAAAACAAAAATAAAATAAATGACTAGTCGAACCCCAACTATTTAATTATGCATCACATTGAAACAGACAAGTTATCTGACGTATTCCACCAAAGGGAAAAGTGATCATATCCAAATGTGTGCATTTTTAATTGGCTAGTTTGAATATGTTAAAGGTAATTGATCCAAACATACGTGAATGTGTAGCTCCACCACCGGACATAAGAATGGAGCCCTGTTTTCATCTCCTGCTGACTGACCAACACTAGACAACAGTAAGACTGACTGACCAACACTAGACAACAGTAAGCTGCTTGTATTCGTTCTGTGGCTGAAACACTTTGGGTATGTTGGCAATGTTTGCACACATTGTAGTAACACTGATCTATATTACGATTTACAAGAGGTTCAGAAAGTTCCAAATAACTTATGCTCCATGTACAGATCAAGTATAGACTTAGTATGGAGTACTGTATATATTGCACAGACTTATATTTATAATTATAGTTACAGTATATTGTACCGAGAATAGACATAAGATAGAGTTAGGTATATTTGTACCGGGGGTAGACTTAGGATAGTTATTTGTATATTTATAACAGGGTGGGCTGTACATACACACATATTTATATTATTTATATTGTAGAGTATACTTATGTTTACTATGAGTATACTATGTTCATTCACTCACTCAGAGATCCAGAGTAGATTTCAAGGGCAAGCAGCCGTGTGTTTACTTGGTTTTATTGTATTTTCATTCTAATGATGCAGCTTGTTTGGATATAACCTGTGCATCTACTGTGCTGCATTGTCTTTGCTGTTGCTGCTGTGATGCCTGAACTCCCTTACGGGGTAATAATAAAGGTTTATATTATCTTATCAAACGTATAGTCAAGAACAAAAACTAAAAATAACAGATTGTGTTTAATAGCAATATATAAAGGTCATAATACAAAAGATGTTTGCATTTATGCCCATATTGTGACATTTCATTCTGATAGGATGAAAGGATATTCTCCCCTATTCACCTGCAGTGTCGACTCCTGCCACCAGGAGGAGGTACTTTCCCTAGGAGCGCCACATCAAACTCTTTTTTTTTACCTTTATTTACCATGGTAGGTTCTCTGAGCACAAATGTTCTTTTTCAGGAACGCCCTGCTTCACATTCACACAGTTCCATTCACACCTGGGAGCTGCCCATTACAACCACAGTCTGACACCTGGGAGCTGCCCAGTACAACCACAGTCTGACACCTGAGAGCTGCCCAGTACAACCACAGTCTGACACCTGGGAGCTGCCCAGTACAACCACAGTCTGACACCTGGGAGCTGCCCAGTACAACCACAGTCTGACACCTGGGAGCTGCCCATTACAACCACAGTCTGACACCTGGGAGCTGCCCAGTACAACCACAGTCTGACACCTGGGAGCTGCCCAGTACAACCACAGTCTGACACCTGGGAGCTGCCCAGTACAACCACAGTCTGACACCTGGGAGCTGCCCAGTACAACCACAGTCTGACACCTGGGAGCTGCCCAGTACAACCACAGTCTGACACCTGGGAGCCGCCCAGTACAACCACAGTCTGACACCTGGGAGCCGCCCAGTACAACCACAGTCTGACACCTGGGAGCTGCCCAGTACAACCACAGTCTGACACCTGGGAGCTGCCCAGTACAACCACAGTCTGACACCTGGGAGCCGCCCAGTACAACCACAGTCTGCCACCTGGGAGCTGCCCAGTACAACCACAGTCTGACACCTGGGAGCTGCCCAGTACAACCACAGTGTGACACCTGGGAGCTGCCCAGTACAACCACAGTCTGACACCTGGGTACAACCACAGTCTGACACCTGGGAGCCGCCCAGTACAACCACAGTCTGACACCTGGGAGCTGCCCAGTACAACCACAGTCTGATACCTGGGAGCCGCCCAGTACAACCACAGTCTGCCACCTGGGAGCTGCCCAGTACAACCACAGTCTGACACCTGGGATCTGCCCAGTACAACCACAGTCTGACACCTGGGAGCCGCCCAGTACAACCACAGTCTGACACCTGGGAGCCGCCCAGTACAACCACAGTCTGACACCTGGGAGCCGCACAATACAACCACAGTCTGACACCTGGGTACAACCACAGTCTGACACCTGGGAGCTGCCCAGTACAACCACAGTCTGACACCTGGGAGCCGCCCAGTACAACCACAGTCTGAAACCTGGGAGCCGCCCAGTACAACCACAGTCTGACACCTGGGAGCTGCCCAGTACAACCACAGTCTGACACCTGGGAGCTGCCCAGTACAACCACAGTCTGACACCTGGGAGCTGCCCAGTACAACCACAGTCTGACACCTGGGAGCTGCCCAGTACAACCACAGTCTGACACCTGGGAGCTGCCCAGTACAACCACAGTCTGACACCTGGGAGCTGCCCAGTACAACCACAGTCTGACACCTGGGAGCTGCCCAGTACAACCACAGTCTGACACCTGGGAGCTGCCCAGTACAACCACAGTCTGACACCTGGGAGCCGCCCAGTACAACCACAGTCTGACACCTGGGAGCTGCCCAGTACAACCACAGTCTGACACCTGGGAGCCGCCCAGTACAACCACAGTCTGACACCTGGGAGCTGCCCAGTACAACCACAGTCTGACACCGGTGGCCACTGAGCAACTCCACTGGAGCAGTTGGGGGTTAAGTGCCTTGCTCAAGGGCAGTTCAGCGGTTAGTATTGAGGGTATTCACTTCCCCAGCCCAGATTTTCCCTGCCGGTCGGGGGGATCGAACCGGCGACCTTCCAGTCACAAACCCGCTTCTCTAACCTTTAGGCCACCGCTGCCAAAACTATATTGCTCAGCTCTTGGGTTCTTAAACAATTGAATAGTAATGTGGTATATTCTGAATCAGAAACATGTTTTAACTCCCAGAAATCTCCAGCGACGGCTCTCAAAAGCTGTGTGTAAGTTTTGTAATAGGAGATAACAGTTAAATTCAGTAATACTCTGGTATATTTCAATACATTTCTGGCCCAATTCTGCTGTTATTCAATAGATTCTTTTAGGAGAATACCAATCTGATGTCTAAACTGACAAACAACTACAGAGGTTGATTGACATTGTGCTCACAACAGGTCGATTTACATAGAGTAGTTGGACACACAGCTGGAACAATAGTGGGACTCCAGTTGCCCTAGAGAGTGGGTGTCTCCATTTACATATAAAGTGAGTGGTCAGATAATTCTATTTACAACAGGAAACCTGAGCATAGCTGCCAGGCCAAGGAAGCTTAAGACAATGGGTCACATGACTGTTATCCAGCTGGGATCTCTGGGGACACACAGAGACAGACAGCTGTACAGAGGAGGGTCCAAGGATGAACTACTTTTAAGTAACTTAGATCTACTTTAACTGTGTTTTAATATACTTATTTTAGTGTGAAACAAACTGCAGATATTTCCTGGTATATTGTACTTGTAATCTGAACAGAAGGATATGAAACATGTTGTATATATGAGGAGAATCATTGAGGTTTACAATCAAGCTTTGTTTGAACCAAGTTGGACATATTTAAAATGAGAACTAAGTATAACTGTTAATATAGATATTAACTTAAGCTAAAAGGAATAATCAGAATACTATAAAACTGGGCTTGATGATACAAAACAGTGATTCTCATCTGGAACATACTGTACTGCTTTTAAGTCAGGAATAATATGGTTGTGTTTAGAAAATGCCTCCCAGTTCAACTAAATACATCCTGGAGTTTAATGCCAACTGTATTAAGCATATTTAGACAGTAATATATTTCTCTGATTGGGAAAACCAAACGGAGGTCAGATGGTCTGTTTAAGACAACCCATTTTTACTTTACAACTGAGAAGGCTGGTGATTGGATGAGACTATATGTGTGATGTCACTGATGACCTCACACCCAGAGGTTCAGACTCATTGATAAAAGGGGAGTGTTGGAAACACACAGGACACAGACACCACCCCCAACGGCAGAGGACGAGAACAGACGAAGAAACTCATCACCATAACAACAGAATCAACAACCGAAACTACATTGAAGATTATTATTCTTAACTACTTTTATTAGACTGGACACAAGTGGATCGTGGCATAGTACCTTCTAACTTGTGTTCAGACAACCTCATTTATTGAAACAGAACCTATTTTTGTATACTTTGTGGATTTGAATAAACCCACCACATGAGAAATAACCAACCTCTCATTGATTCCTTTCCTCCGCCGTGCTACACAGTGTTTTGGTAAAAGACTTAGAGCCATAGAACACAACGCAATTGAGTAGATATTACGATCAAGAAGGCTCTGGTCAAATTTACATTAGTAACAATGGCAACATTTTAGAAAGTATTTGCCGCTGATGGAGATGATCTAGATATCTAGAATTAAACCAGAATTGGTTTGGAACTCTAACTCGTTTCACTATTGAATTTTAATGGTAATAATGTTAGATTTTGACTGAATTCTTCGTGTAGCACATGGAAATAGTGACTTGAAGTAAATTCCTTTGCGTTTTGTTCAAAGTTCTATATTGAGGTTCAGTCAGTGAAACGGCAAGTTTCAAGCAAATATCCACACGGGTCCTTCTGCGTTTAGATGTCCACGTTTATTTAGTAAGAACAAAAGAACAAAAGACAAAATGCACAATATTCAATGAATGGTCATTCTTCCTAAGCCAGCTCCTATCTACAGTGTAAAAAAGAAAACTGTAAAAAAGAAAACTGTAAAAGAAAAACTGTAAATGTCTGCAACGGTTGCCAAATACTTACTGTCAAATTACAGTAAAATCAAATACATTTACAGATTACAACCTTTATTTAATGGTTCATATTTTGATAAAGGGTAATTTACTGTATTCTTATGGCATTTACACTTAAAAGTAGAAAAACAAAAGAGTAATCAGTAAAATAGGTATAAAAAAGTTGAAATCCAAGGCAGCTCTACAAATATTAAAATGCCTTTATTTTATGGCTCACGTTATTTAGAGAATTTAAAATAAACCGACGTGTTTCGGCCTACATAGGGCCTTCATCAGAGGAGAGACAGACCCAAATCCCACAGTAATGACCAAAATGACCAAAGGTGATCAAATACAAATAAAATGGTTGCATATTGTTGTCCAACCTACCCAGAGTATGGAAATAAAGATTTTTTTACTTCCCCACATGCAAAGGGACAGAGGTATTGAAGATTGGAATCAAATATGTGAATATGCAAATATCCAAGCAAACAAAACCCCGGTAGGCTAGAGTCTAGAAGCACAGCAACACATGTGTGTGTGTGTGTGTGTGTCCCTCAGAACAACAGTGTGTGTGTGTGTGTCCTCAGAACAACATAGTGTGTGTGTGTGTGTCCTCAGAACAACATAGTGTTCAGTATGTGTGTGTGTCCCTCAGAACAACATAGGGTACAGTATGTGTGTGTGTCCCTCAGAACAACATAGTGTGTGTGTGTGTGTGTGTGTCCCTCAGAACAACATAGTGTGTGTGTGTGTGTGTGTGTGTGTGTGTGTGTCCTCAGAACAACATAGTGTGTGTGTGTGTGTGTGTGTCCTCAGAACAACATAGTGACTGAGTGAATGTAACTCCTAATTACCTCATCTTTCACAACTCAGCATCTTCAAGATCAATTTAAATCCAAACCCCTGGGTCGAGGAGCTGTGAATGTCCCTGCTCTCTCACAGAACTCAGCCGACCCAGAGTCATCTGACATAAGTCCAGGATAGAGAGGCTGAGTGAACGTGGTGTTGAATCTGTGCAGGAGGGTCATGGTGTCAGAGACGCTGTAGAAGGACAGAGTACCTGCGCTGTGATCCAGGTACACTCCTATTCTGGAGGACCGGGACCCCGGTACTACTCTTATGTACTCGTTATTGTGGCAGAAGAGGTAATGATCACTTTGTCTGCAAGCTAAAGCCCAGGATTTGGAATTGCATCCAAATCCACAGTTCCCCCATGTGCCTGTTCTACTAATGTCTTTGTAGGAGGCTGCTACAGAAACTCCTACACTCCACTCCACCTCCCAGTAACAGCGTCCAGTCAGACCTTCTCTACCCAGAACCTGAGACCATTCAATAAATCTTTCTGGGTGATTAGGATATGACTGCTCTTGCTGCATACGTGTTGCTTTTCTGTTCCCCTCAGACAAAGACAGTTTTCTGTGTGTTGTGTTTGGGTCCAGTGTGATCTGAGAGTAATATTGTAAGAAGTCAGCTCTGGTCTTGGGCTCTGGTGGTGGCAGTAAATCATCAACTGCATTCACTGTTGTTGAGATTCTGGGCCACTGCTCTGTCAGAACGTCCTCTAGTTCGTCTCTCAGCTCATCCACGACCTCAGTCACACCTGCAAAGTACAGGAGAGGAAGGACACTGATGCTGGGTAAGTCTGTAGACTTACTGGGACCGGAGAGGGGGGGGTAACTCTGTAGAAAGTGGATGTGGTCCTCTGTGTGTGAGAGCTGCTCCAGCTCAGTGGCTCTCCTCCTCAGGTCCGCTATCTCCTGCTCCAGTCTCTTCTGCAGTTCTTCAGCCTGAGTCACGGTGGTCCTCTGTTGGGCTCTGATGACCTTCTTCTGCTCAGAGCGCCTCGTCTCCAAGGAGCGTATCAGCTCAGTGAACATTCTCTCACTGTCCCCCACTGCTTTATCAGCAGAGTGATTGAGAGAATCAACAGCCTGTTTGGCCTCTTTGAGTCGCTTCTCTCTCTCCTGGACTCTCTGGTGGATTTTCTGCTGACTCATGCCAAGCTCTTTCTGTCTCTCCGTCCTTTCTGCTGCAGCTGAGACTGTATCGTGGCCTTTATGTTCATCCATGGAACACAAATAACAGATGCACTGCTGATCAGTACGACAGAACATCTTCATAGCTTCATCATGACGAGAGCAGGTGTTCTCCTGAAGCCGTGTGGAGGCTTTGACCAGCTTGTGTTTCTTTAACGGAGCTACAGTATGATGAGGCTGGAGGTGAGTTTCACAGAAAGAGGTCAGACATACCAGGCAGGACTTGAGGGCTTTCTGCTTTCTCCCAGTGCAGAAATCACAGACCACATCTCCAGGTCCAGCATAACAGTGATCAGGAGGAGCATCTCGGAGTCCTGTCTTCATCAGTTGTTCTACAATTTGAGCCAGCATGTTGCTTTCCTTCACAACAGGCCTCGGAGTAAAGGTCTCCCTGCACTGGGGACATTTGTAGACCCCCTTCTGATCCTCTTGATCCCAGCAGGTTGTAATACAGCCCATACAGTAGCTGTGTCCACAGGGAATAGTTACCGGTTCCGTCACTACATCCAGACAGATGGGACAGCAGCACTGCTCCCGGTCCAGATCAACTCCTTGCTGCGCCATTTTAACAACGGCACTCTTTTACGTTTTGTTTTCTCAGGAAGAGTGAACTCTGCTCGTGTGTTTGGTGGGAGGTGGAGCTACTTCCTGGTTGTAGTTGTCCAGCAGAGGAGTTGCTTTAAAGATGAAGAAACACACTCCTCAGTGTCAGTTTTAGTATTTAATTGACAAGGATGACGACGCCCTGAAACAGACAATACAGCGAAATAAGCTGACAAAGTTTTACATACATGCATGTTGTCACTAACATAACGCATATATATATAAAGATATATAAATATATAAACCTAAAAGAAGAATACCTTCAAAAGAAAGAAGGGACCGCACACTCCTCAGGACTGGTTTTTCTTATTTAGTTTAATATATAAATATATATATATATAAGGATATATAAAGTAAATACACAATAACTAATAATAATGTAAACAATCTCACATGAATGAGTTGAACGAACGTCTTGACTCAGTGATTTCACGCAACGCAGTGCTACTTTCTAACGTGAGGCCAGTGTTTGTTTACATTTTCATTTCATTCAAAGGATCCGAACCGATTGAAGTTATTATGGATACCATGACTGTGGTAAGTTTTCATTTATGTTTTTAGATGGAAGGCTGTATTCCATCTGTCTAACGTTAGCGAATATTGTGAGATTGATGAATAGGACATAACGTTGCTGGACAATCGACCTAGTTAGCCCCTTTCCTGACTGCGATGCACGGCTACAGGGTTTGGGCGAGTGAATCCACACATGTGGTATTATTATAACTCATTTATTGTGTAACGCTAGCCCCTTAAAACTTACCACAGTCTTGCTCAGCGGAGGCAGGAATTGATGAAGGCAGCGTGACCTCCCTCGCTGCCAGGTGAAAAAAGAGTCACTGGCTGTCGCCGCACGTGTCGGAGGAAGCGTGCGGTTGACTTCAGGGTTCCCTTGTACCGACCAGTAGGAGAACATGCGCACAACAACCAGGTAGGGGAGGGGGGTAACTGGCACAACGACTAAATTGGGACGGGGAGAAAACAGAGAAAAAGCGGAGAAAGAGAGGATACAAATAAATAAATAAATAAATAAAGTGTGAGGTTCGCCTGTTCCCTGGACCTTTAATTCCCTGTCTCCTCACCTCTCCAGCCCCCACCCTCGCGTTCGTTTACTCTCCTCTGCTCTTCAGCAGCCCACACCCTTGGACTACCTTTCACAGCTGTGTTAAGTTATGATTAGCGCCCAAGAGGGCTTTAAATACCTGGACTTCCCCTCCAGTCCTCGTCGGGTCGTTCCGTATCTTATCTGTATCTGTATGCTGGTTCTTCTCCGGCGTGAGACGAGGTGCCAGCCATCGCCACCTGTCGCCGTTTGCCTGGAGTGGGACACAGCCGGTGCGCTCTCTAATTCTCTACGGGAGGTTTTCCAGTGTCCCACTCCAGACGTCTAGCCGGCGCGCTACTACTCCAGACGCGCATCGCTTCCTAATCCTCTACGGGAGGATGCGTCTCTCCGAGCCGGCGCGCTCTCCAAGCCGGCGCACATCGCTCCCTATCCTACGGGGGGATGCGCGCTCTTCAAGCCGACGCGCCCCACTCCAGACCCCGAGCCGGCGCGCTCTCCAAGCCGGCGCACATCGCTCCCTATCCTACGGGGGGATGCGCGCTCTTCAAGCCGACGCGCCCCACTCCAGACCCCGAGCTGGCGCGCTCTCCAAGCCGGCGCACATCGCTCCCTATCCTACGGGGGGATGCGCGCTCTTCAAGCCGACGCGTCCCACTCCAGACGTCTAGCCGGCGCGCTACTACTCCAGACGCGCATCGCTTCCTAATCCTCTACGGGAGGATGCGTCTCTCCGAGCCGGCGCGCTCTCCGAGCCGGCGCGCTCTTCAAGCCGACGCGCCCCACCCCAGACCCCGAGCTGGCGCGCTCTCCAAGCCGGCGCACATCGCTCCCTATCCTACGGGGGGATGCGCGCTCTTCAAGCCGACGCGCCCCACTCCAGACCCCGAGCCGGCGCGCTCTCCAAGCCGGCGCACATCGCTCCCTATCCTACGGGGGGATGCGCGCTCTTCAAGCCGACGCGCCCCACTCCAGACGCGCATCGCTTCCTAATCCTCTACGGGAGGATGCGTCTCTCCAAGCCGGCGCGCTCTCCGAGCCGGCACGCTCTTCAAGCCGACGCGCCCCACTCCAGACCCCGAGCCGGCGCGCTCTTCAAGCCGACGCGCTCCACTCCAGACGTCTAGCCTGCGCGCTCCTACTCCATCCCTGTAAGCAGCTCTGGCCCTCGCCCTGTCCAAGGCCTTAACCCTGTTTTCTCTGTCCCTGTCTCCAGCCCGCCTCCCCGGGCCTCTGTCCCTGTTCCCCTCTCCAGTGCCCCTGTTCCTGCCCTGTCCTTTGCCCTGGCCCTGTCCTTTAGCCTTAGCCCCTTAGCCTGCTCGCCTCTTAAAGGCACAGTGCCAATTTTCCCTAATTCTTGTTTCCAGTATTTTGTGTTCTCCCTTAAAGGGACAGTGCCGCTTTTTGTTTGTATTCAATAAATGCCCTGTTCTTGGCTTACTCTCATACCTGTCTTGTGTTGTGCGATTGGGGTCGGTTACAAACCATAACAGTACGACCCGACCCGTCGACGACCCCAGCCAGCACAGACTGTGTATGTTGAGTTTGTCCTTTGTTTACCCCCCTGTTAGCTCCCCTGTTAGCCTGTTAGTCTCCCCTGTTAGCTCCCCTGTTAGCCTTTGTTAGCTCCCCTGTTGGCTTCCCTGTTAGCTCCCCTGTTAGCCTTTGTTAGCTCCCCTGTTAGCTTCCCTGTTAGTTCCCCTGTTGACTCCCCTGTTAGCTTCCCTGTTAGCCTCGTTAGCTCCCCTGCAGCTTGCCAGGCCTCTACTACCAGCATGGCCCCAGTCTGCTAGCTTAGCCCCGGCTGCTAGCACAGCCTCTATGTTAATGCAGCCCTGCAGCTGGCATAGGCCCTGTAGCTAGCCATGCCCAGGCAGCTAACCCGGTCCCTCTGCATGGCCTCCACTTTTTGTGTAGTTTCTCCCCGCTGCTAGGACTGCCCCTTCAGCTAGCAAGGTCAGTTTCCCCACTGCTAGGACTGCCCCTTCAGCTAGCAAGGTCAGTCTCCCCGCTGCTAGTACTGCCCCTTCAGCTAGCAAGGTCAGTTTCCCCACTGCTAGGACTGCCCCTTCAGCTAGCATGGTCAGTTTCCCCGCTGCTAGGACTGCCCTTTCAGCTAGCAAGGTCAGTTTTCCCACTGCTAGGACTGCCCCTTCAGCTAGCAAGGTCAGTTTTCTCCCACTGCTAGGACTGCCCCTTCAGCTAGCAAGGTCAGTTTCCCCACTGCTAGGACTGCCCCTTCAGCTAGCATGGTCAGTTTCCCCACTGCTAGGACTGCCCCTTCAGCTAGCAAGGTCAGTTTCCCACTGCTAGGACTGCCCCTTCAGCTAGCAAGGTCAGTTTTCTCCCACTGCTAGGACTGCCCCTTCAGCTAGCAAGGTCAGTTTCCCCACAGCTAGGACTGCCCCTTCAGCTAGCATGGTCAGTTTCCCCACTGCTAGGACTGCCCCTTCAGCTAGCAAGGTCAGTTTCCCACTGCTAGGACTGCCCCTTCAGCTAGCAAGGTCAGTTTTCTCCCACTGCTAGGACTGCCCCTTCAGCTAGCATGGTCAGTCTCCCCGCTGCTAGGACTGCCCCTTCAGCTAGCAAGGTCAGTTTCCCACTGCTAGGACTGCCCCTTCAGCTAGCAAGGTCAGTTTTCTCCCACTGCTAGGACTGCCCCTTCAGCTAGCAAGGTCAGTTTCCCCACAGCTAGGACTGTCCTTCCAGCTAGCTTGTTCTCTCATGCTGGTCCAGCCCTGTCTGCTAGCCTAGCTCCGGCAGCTAGCGCAGCCTCTATGTTAATGTAGCAGTACAGCTAGCATAGGCCCTGTAGCTAGCAGTGCCCTGGCAGCTACCCTGTCCCTCTGCTAGCCCCACTTTTGGTGTAGCTTCCCCTGCTAGCATGGCCAATTTTTTTTGTTTGTTGCCTTGTCATGTCCCCTGCCCCTCTGTCTGTATTTTTGGGTCGCCCGGTGGCTCCCATGGAGGGGGGGGTACTGTGAGGTTCGCCTGTTCCCTGGACCTTTAATTCCCTGTCTCCTCACCTCTCCAGCCCCCACCCTCGCGTTCGTTTACTCTCCTCTGCTCTTCAGCAGCCCACACCCTTGGACTACCTTTCACAGCTGTGTTAAGTTATGATTAGCGCCCCAGAGGGCTTTAAATACCTGGACTTCCCCTCCAGTCCTCGTCGGGTCGTTCCGTATCTTATCTGTATCTGTATGCTGGTTCTTCTCCGGCGTGAGACGAGGTGCCAGCCATCGCCACCTGTCGCCGTTTGCCTGGAGTGGGACACAGCCGGTGCGCTCTCTAATTCTCTACGGGAGGTTTTCCAGTGTCCCACTCCAGACGTCTAGCCGGCGCGCTACTACTCCAGACGCGCATCGCTTCCTAATCCTCTACGGGAGGATGCGTCTCTCCGAGCCGGCGCGCTCTCCAAGCCGGCGCACATCGCTCCCTATCCTACGGGGGGATGCGCGCTCTTCAAGCCGACGCGCCCCACTCCAGACCCCGAGCCGGCGCGCTCTCCAAGCCGGCGCACATCGCTCCCTATCCTACGGGGGGATGCGCGCTCTTCAAGCCGACGCGCCCCACTCCAGACCCCGAGCCGGCGCGCTCTCCAAGCCGGCGCACATCGCTCCCTATCCTACAGGGGGATGCGCGCTCTTCAAGCCGACGCGCCCCACTCCAGACGTCTAGCCGGCGTGCTACTACTCCAGACGCGCATCGCTTCCTAATCCTCTACGGGAGGATGCGTCTCTCCGAGCCGGCGCGCTCTCCGAGCCGGCGCGCTCTCCGAGCCGGCGCGCTCTTCAAGCCGACGCGCCCCACTCCAGACCCCGAGCCGGCGCGCTCTTCAAGCCGACGCACTCCACTCCAGACGTCTAGCCTGCGCGCTCCTACTCCATCCCTGTAAGCAGCTCTGGCCCTCGCCCTGTCCAAGGCCTTAACCCTGTTTTCTCTGTCCCTGTCTCCAGCCCGCCTCCCCGGGCCTCTGTCCCTGTTCCCCTCTCCAGTGCCCCTGTTCCTGCCCTGTCCTTTGCCCTGGCCCTGTCCTTTAGCCTTAGCCCCTTAGCCTGCTCGCCTCTTAAAGGCACAGTGCCAATTTTCCCTAATTCTTGTTTCCAGTATTTTGTGTTCTCCCTTAAAGGGACAGTGCCGCTTTTTGTTTGTATTCAATAAATGCCGTGTTCTTGGCTTACTCTCATACCTGTCTTGTGTTGTGCGATTGGGGTCGGTTACAAACCATAACATAAAGGCCACTGTGCGTGCACGTGTGTGTGCACGTGTGTGTGCACGTGTGTGTGTGGGGGCCTCCACAAGGGTCTGGCCCAGAGGACTCTGAATTTTTTTTTTTTTTTTTTTTTTTTTTTTTACTTTTGGCCATTTCCCTGGCTCTTTTATACGTTTATCGCATTTAAACTTGGTCAAGTTCGACCGACAGAAGCAGGCTGAAAGGGTTCAGATGGGGGGGAAGACACTCTGGGAAAGGCACGGCTGCAGTCCGGGATTCGAACTCGCTCAGCCCCAGATCCGTGACGAGCACGGTTGTCCACGGCGCTGAAATAGCACTCGCGGTACGTGGTGAGCTACTGGAGCTCCCCCGACTCTGAATTCTTAATCTGGGCTTGAATATGGTCTGATATTAACATTCAGTATTCAATATTGTCTGATTCAATATTAACATTCAGTATTCAAGTAGAACAGCTAGCTAGCCGTTGTGGACACTCACCTTTCCACAGCTAAACGGTCGGCAAGGCACCTTGGTTGAGAAATGCAGGCTTCAGTCTATGTGTTGTAGGATAGACAGTCTATCTATCCTGTCTCAAGAGGCACAAAATTTGTGTTCTATATATATTCAACAATTCTAATGATCTATTATGACATCATACTGTGACATCACAAATGTTCTAGAATGTTCTATTATGCCATCATACTGTGACATCACAACGGAACATGTTTGAGTTCCATTTGAATAATATAAATAATATGTATGGTAAGGCTGTCCCCGAAGCCTGTTTTTGGGATTCAAACTTCGTCAGGGTTCTTCGAACGGACGTTCGAACCTTCGTTTTTAATAAAAAAAGATTTAAATTAAAAAAAACGTATTCTCGTTTTTTTTGGATACTTTTTTATTTTTTTTTATATCCTCAAACTAAATCCTCAATTTGAATAAAGTGATTAATCTGATTAAATTAGTCTTTTTCTTTTATTAAATCAACTTTCCAGCCCCCTGTCAACTGTCAAATGATGTCAACTGTCAACCTGAATTAACATCAGTATTCAATATTGTCTGATTCAATATTAACATTCAGTATTTAAGTAGAACAGCTAGCTAGCCGTTGTGGACACTCACCTTTCCACAGCTAAACGGTCGGCAAGGCACCTTGGTTGAGAAATGCAGGTTTCAGTCTATGTTGTTTAGTCTATCTGTTCAGTACTGTTCAGTCCTGTTTTAAGATGCACAATGAGATCTTCTGAGAGAATTGTTGGATATATAGAACACAACTGTTCTAGAATGGTCTATTATGACATCATACTGTGACATCACAAATGTTCTAGAATGTTCTATTATGACATCATACTGTGACATCAGAAATGTTCTAGAATGTTCGAACCTTCGTTTTTACTTAAAGCCCAACCTCCAGGTTAAACCCTACTGATCAATTATGGGTAGTTTACATCATTGGTATATAATTTCATTATTTATTTTTTTCCATTTGACACCGGAAATGCCACTCTGAAAGAGTTAAAAAGGTCCACGCACGAATAACATGCACGCGCGAATCAAAAAAGCTTATCAAACGCCGACGTCACAACAGGTCAACAGGACAACAGGTGCATATTAATGAGCCGAATCTAAAAGCTTATCAGACGCTAGCACCTAGCACGGCCGTGACGTCACTTCAGGAAATGTATGCCTTATGTCCGTCCGGGTCATAGTACTAGACTCGGTGCATCACAGTTAGCCTATATCTCCGCCGTCCCTGCTACACGCAGTCAGGACCACTACACACACTGACGTTAGCCTATAGCCCGCCGTCCCTGCGGGTGGTTCTCTCCTCTTTGTGTGCCCCCGTCCCCGCGGAGGAGCTTGTGGACCCGACGGCAGCGGCGGCCGCGGGGCGCCGGAGCCCGCAGCGCTAGTTAGCTCATAGCTATCGTGTAACACTAGCCTTTGCGGGCTCGGGCGCCCTGCGGTTGCCGCCGCCGTCGCGTTCATGGGCCCCCCGGCAGGGCACCCGTGGGGACGGGTCGGGGTGTACAGAGAGGAGAGAACCATTTTGGGTCGGCCGTTCATGCCGGCCAGCGAGCCGGATGTCGGGATATGTTGTTAGCACAATAGCTACCAAGCTAAGCTATGTTATCTACTAACGTTATAAACACAATATGTGTACAACAACACAATGATTTACATTATTACAAATATGGTAACGTGGTTGTGGCTTTTACAAATAGTGGTTAGCTTTAGAGATGGATGGATGGCTATAATCACGGAGCAATAGTGGGGTGAAACAGATACATTTCCATTCGGCTAGTAGTAGCAAGCATATATCTATGGTAGCAAGGCTCTCTGCCTGCCACTAGCTGTGTGACTCTCAGCGCCCCCTGGTGAGCCCCCTGTTGTCCTGCACCTGTTGTGACGATTACACACGCACGTTATGAACCATTGATTAAAATATGCACATGCGTGGTGATTGTGTTGGGCAGACAAAATGTTTGATAAAAACACTAAAACTGGGTCAATTTCAATACTTTTTTTCCCCCTTCTTCATGAAAGCCACTGTTGGCCTAGTCCACATTGTTTATTGAACAAAAATACAACGTGGAGGTTGACCTTTAAACAATTTTAATAAAAATTTGTTTTATAATTTTTTATTATATATCCTCAAACTAAATCCTCAATTTGAATAAAGTGATTCAAACTTCGTCAGGGTTCTTCGAACGGACGTTCGAACCTTAGTTTTTAATAAAAAAGAAATTAAATAATTTTTTTTTTTAATAGTTTTTAATAATTTTTTTTATATATCCTCAAACTAAATCCTCAATTTGAATAAAGTGATTCAAACTTCGTCAGGGTTTTTCAAAAGGACGTTCGAACCATCGTTTTTAATAAAAAGAATTAAATACACATGAAACGGAGGGCTAGGGCCTCCACGGGTTGCGTTTAATAGAGCGGGCGGACACTATGGCGTTGTAACTCCGATTAAAGAGTCACACAGAGGCGTGCTGCAGGTATTGGTTTTATTTGGGAACAAAGTGTGTGTGTGGTTGTGTTCATTGACGCACACGTTATCCCAAGGGGACAGGAGTAAACTACTACAGCACGTCGTTAGACGGTAACACGGAGACCAGCTTGCTCACGTTAAAGGGGAGGAACTCTTAAAGGGCCGGTACAGAACAAAGTAGTCGTCAGACAATAACACTGAGACCGGCTTGCTCACGTTAAAGGGAGGAACTCTTAAAGGGCCAGTACAGGACAAAGTAGTCTTATTAGCAGGGCTTTCCTACAACACATTTTTTATTCACATTTTTTTTATAAATTCTTTTTTTAATATTTTTTATATATCCTCAAACTAAATCCTCAATTTGAATAAAGTGATTCATCTGATTAAATGAGTCTTCTTTCTTTTATTATTTTGTTAGTGATGTAATCAAAAAGACCCACTTCTTTTTGCCCGTCTACCTGCCCACTGGCCCGGGCGGATTAGACATAATTATAACTACCAAACAATCAATTAAAACGTGTTTCACGGCAAGAGCATCTGGACCACTGGTGCTCTGCCGGGAAACAAACACAACAGTATTAAAACACTTTATTATTAAAACAATAACACACATAATTATTAGACAATATTACATGCTAAAACAAAGTGCTACATTAAAATACCTGGTCCGTCGGTGGTCCTATCCTACCGACTACCTTCAATCCCGCTGGGAACCAGGCAAGCGATCTGGAACAAACACTCCATGTCACACATATTGCACAGCACATATTAAAACCCGCTATTCCTAAACCATAAATACTACCACTGCCTACCGTAGTGTGTAATGCTCGTTCCTGCATTACGGAGTGAGCTGTGCACCTACCTCACTGCACCGGCCGCAACAAACAATTCAACTCACGTTCCTCCCGCAGGTAGCCCCCTATAAGGAACCTGGCTCATTGAGGCCCCTCCTCCCGCAGGTAGCCCCCTATAAGGAACCTGGCTCATTGAGGCCCCTCCTCCTTTCTCATTACTGCCACCCGCCACACAATGAATACAAGAGGACTAGACTAGAACAATATTACAGGGACTGAAATAATACAACAAGACAAGGACACTAGACTAATAGGCAGACATCTGAACATACTGGGGAGCACACAGGACCGATAACAAATACAAGGGGAACACATTAATACACAGTCAATAAGCTCCAGACAATGAGTAGGCACTCCTGCAGTACCGCAAACAGAGCGCCAGAGGGTGGCAGAGGATTGTCTGTGTCCAGATGGTTCAGATTATGACAGTTACACTATAACCACTTGTAGGGCTGGGCGATATGGAGTCACAAAGTTATGTTATATTGTGTATGTAGTGCTGTACTATATTCACTGCTGTCAAGTGAATCAAGTTTTTTTTTCTTGTAATCTTTTAATATAAGTAAAAATATATTCTATATTGTAATACACTAAATTATGTTATATCTAGTAAAATTAATGGAAGAACACATAAATGTAAGGGGGTAGGGATCAATAAGCTTAGCTTCCCTCTACTCCTTTTTTGGACATGTCTGCTAACATTGGTTAGACGGAACAAGATATCGTGAGTTGTTTGGAGAAATATGGAGAATAACGTGTCCAAAAATTTACTTTTTCTTTCATTCATTCATTCATTCATTCATTCATTCATTCATTCATTCATTCATTCATTCATTCATTCAT
The DNA here is from genome assembly GCF_963971535.1 of Notolepis coatsorum. NCBI lineage: Eukaryota > Metazoa > Chordata > Actinopteri > Aulopiformes > Paralepididae > Notolepis > Notolepis coatsorum. The sequence continues at coordinate 1,600,824 of NW_028174880.1, forward strand.
TCATTCATTCATTCATTCATATGGCCAAAAATTATATCGCGATAATGATATCGATAACAATATCATATCACGCGATATCCATAATTATCTATATTGTTATAAATATTAAAAAAATATATATAATTTTGCAGCAATTCTTTGTCGTTGCCGCCATCTCTAGTGTTACAGCCCCTCACACTCCAGTTCTCAGGCTGCAGCTGGTTTAAAAGCTAAAGTAAACCGGCTTCTCTGCTGGCTGTGGCTCCAGGGGAGTTGAACAGTTCTGGCTCTGCTCGTTTCTTTTCTATCTTTTGGCGCTTTTTTGGTGGACAAACCACCGCACACGTGCACCGTGACTCATGACTGGAGACTAGCTCTGCTAGCACACATAGCCTACTGTGTACAGACGGTTTCAAACTGTATTTTACATTAAAAAGCAAACAAAATAAATGGACAAGAGAAAAATAAATCTCAATTTGGTCAGTATTGTCATTTGGACAAGCAAAGCCATTACTTTAAGTTGCAGGCAAAAAAGACAAGTCTGTCCACTGTCTCTGGGTTTAACAATTTTATTTTTATTTTTCATTTTTATTTTCATTTTCATTTTCTCAAGAGAGAAAGGGGGGGGCAACACAAAAGTACAAACAACATACAACAGCCACATGCTGGAACGTAACACCCCCACACGCAAAAACAAACCTATTACCCAAAAAATAAAAAGAGTGCGGTTGGTACAACAACCACTCGGGTCGATTATGATGATTCAGCAACAGGGATCGACGGCAAACGGAACGAGTCGACAGCAACAGAGAACGAGTCGACAGAAACAGAGAACAAGTTGACGGCAACAGAAAACTAGTAGACAGAAACAGAAAACGAGTCGACAGAAACAGAGAACGAGTTGACGGCAAGAGAGAACGAGTCGACAGCAACAGGAAACTAGTCAGCGACAACAAAAAACGAGTCAGCGGCAACAGAGAACGAGTCAACAGCAACAGGAAACTAGTCAGCGGCAACAGAAAACGAGTCGACAGAAACAGAGAACGAGTCGACAGAAACAGAACGAGTCGACGGCAACAGGAAACTAGTCAGCGGCAACAGAAAACGAGTCGACAGAAACAGAGAACGAGTCGACAGAAACAGAAAACTAGTCAGCGGCAACAACGAGTTATTTCTTTTCTGAAACTTTCAAAAAACGAGCGTTTTTAAAAAATGGTATAAAACGGAAATGAACCGATTAAAAAACAATCTGTTTCGACAACGTTGACTGCAAACAAGTCATTGATAAGCAACGGGCGTATTAGACACATGGCCATAATTTAAGATATAGTTTATGCGTTCGCAAATGTGATCGCTCTCCCATTGACTACAGCGCCGGCACTCAAGCGCTATCTTTGGCTCCCCCTGCTGGCACGGAAAGTGTTAACAAATTTCAACAGAGGGATTCTGAACAAACTGATCTATGGTAAACTGTGCCATGTCAGCAGTGGACAGCAACAGTACACCAATCACAAAATATCAATAACAGTAGGAAAGAATTTATTATGTGGATCATCACCACAAACAATCATCAAAACCAGGAACCCTTTGCAGGAGATCCCGGACCAAGTCCCCATTTTATGTTACAACCCCAGTATGTCTAGGGGAAGGGGTGAATAACATAAAAGATGATTGTGTTGTAATTTGTGATCAATGAACCAGATGATAAATAAAGCAATGCCCACAACAAGTTTAGGTGAAAGAAAGTTATATATTGTGCCTTTTATATATACAAACAAAACAGACTAATAGATAATGACAATGGTGGATTTGATACACAACCAGGGGGAAAAGGGGGGGGGGGGGAGGAGGGAAAGGGAGCTTGAATGATGCCAAAGGAATAAACTAAGTAAAACAAAACACAACTAACTCAGTAAGGAATATCTTGTCTACCTATACACAAACACAAAGGTCAAATAAAACCTACTGCTCACTACCTAACCAAACATATGTCCAAAACATACAATGAGTGGCATCACTCCTTACCTAGTGTGTCTAGACAATAATACCACTACGTGTAGCACCAAATGTGTTGGGCCCCTTACCTGCTCCAATTCCCAAAACACACACACGCACAAACATTTAAGCAACAGCATTATGCCGCGTTCACGTTACGTGGGAAGAAGCGGAAGAACCAGAGGACATCTCGTTGCTACAACTAGGAAGCCTTCACGCGTTGACTCGATGAAACGCCCACATCCATACTTCCGCAATTCGTGACGCGAAGTGGGAGATATCGGGGTCTATAAAAAAATCCCATATGTCCTAGTGGGAATTACCACTAGGAGGCTGACGTGAATGGTTTTTCCCAGTCGGAAGCTGGTTCTTCCGCTTCTTCCCACGTAACGTGAACGCGGCATTAGAGACAAAACGAAGGTGAAAGGCAAGGCTGGTAACAGGAAGTGACACATGGGTTTTAAAACAGGAGGGCTTCTGATTGGCCAACTAGTGATTTGCTTGATGTCTGGGATGACTGGCTGGTTTCCAATTAGTGTCCTGATGAAGGACAGGAACCTGGATCAGAGTAGCAGGTGGAGAGAGAGAGTGAGAGAGAGAGAGTGAGAGAGAGAGAGAGAGAGAGAGAGAGAGAGAGAGAGAGAGAGAGAGAGAGAGAGAGAGAGAGAGAGAGAGAGAGATGGGGGCGAGAGAGAGACAGAGAGAGACAGAGAGAGGGGCGACACAAAAGTACAAACAACATACAACAGCCACATGCTGGAACGTAACATATGCCTTATAAATAGTTAATCATACTATTAGTAATACAAAATAAAACCTTATTTGTACAGCACCTTTCATACAAGAATTGCAGCTCAAAGTGCTTCACAGCAGAAAAAAGACAAAATGAGCACATAAAGTGCAGACATATAAAATCACAGTTTTTCACATTAGGTTCCGACATCCCAACAGGCCACCTTGTTTATGGTTTGATTCTATGGCAGCTTTGACTGTAAAATAGTGCAATAGTGTAGCGCAATAAAATAGTCAAATAGAATAGATGGCAATAGTGCAGTGCAATGAAATAGCCCTCATTTACAGTACAATAATCACAGTGTTGATGTAATTAGTCTAGATGGCGCCACAGAGCAGCATATCGCTCTAAACAGAATAAAATGAAAGTCAGACGACTGTTCCGAGGTCACTTCCGGTTCCTCAACAACCTCCAACACACAGTGGTGGGAATTTAACTTTAGTCTCTCAACGTTGATGCTTCTGATTATCTTCTGTTATTTTTCTATGAAATTCTCAAGCCACTGGGTCAATGAAGCCCTGTCAGTGGTGTGTGTCACATAGGGAGGTGTAGTGGTTACTTCCTGGTCTATAGGGAGGTGTAGTGGTTACTTCCTGGTCTATAGGGAGGTGTAGTGGTTACGTCCTGGTCTATAGGGAGGTGTAGTGTCTATAGGGAGGTGTAGTGGTTACTTCCTGGTCTATAGGGAGGTGTAGTGGTTACTTCCTGGTCTATAGGGAGGTGTAGTGGTTACTTCCTGGTCTATAGGGAGGTGTAGTGTCTATAGGGAGGTGTAGTGGTTACTTCCTGGTCTATAGGGAGGTGTAGTGGTTACTTCCTGGTCTATAGGGAGGTGTAGTGTCTATAGGGAGGTGTAGTGGTTACTTCCTGGTCTATAGGGAGGTGTAGTGGTTACTTCCTGGTCTATAGGGAGGTGTAGCGTTCTTTTTTTTCCTAGCCGCATTTCTCGGAGACGCTCTCTGATTGGCCACTGACATGTTTGCCCAATTGCGTGACGAGCTGTGTCTTTGCCCATTTCCGCGTCAAAACAGCCTGCAAACTACCTGGCGTTCTATCGCCATGCTCTAAGACAAACTCTAACCTTAACCAACTTCGAAAGAGTGCCTAAGCTTAACCAGTGTAGAAACAGGCGTCGGCCAATCAGAGAGCGTCTCTGAGAAATGCGGCTAGGAAAAAAAATAACGCGGAGGTGTAGTGGTTACTTCCTGGTCTATAGGGAGGTGTAGTGGTTACTTCCTGGTCTATAGGGAGGTGTAGTGGTTACTTCCTGGTCTATAGGGAGGTGTAGTGGTTACTTCCTGGTCTATAGGGAGGTGTGCACAATTTTTTTTGTAGCCGCATTTTGCGGAGACGCTCTCTGATTGGCCACTTCATGTGACATGTACGCCCAATCGTGTGATGCCTGTTTCTACACCGGTTAAGCTTAGGCACTCTTTCGAAGTTGGTTAAGGTTAGAGTTTGTCTTAGAGCAGGGCGATAGAACACCAGCCCTGATTCCAAACTCTAACCTTAACCAACTTCGAAAGAGTCGCCTAAGCTTAACCAGTGATAAACTAGGCGTTAGGTCGTTTGCAGGCTGTTAGACCCGGAAATGGGCAAAGACACAGCTCGTCACGCGATTGGGCGCACATGTCAGTGGCCAATCAGAGAGCGTCAGTCAGTGGCCAATCAGAGAGCGTCTCCGCAAAATGCGGCTACGAAAAAAAACACGCTGGAGGTGTAGTGGTTACTTCCTGGTCTATAGGGAGGTGTAGTGGTTACTTCCTCGTCTATAGGGAGGTGTAGTGGTTACTTCCTGGTCTATAGGGAGGTGTAGTGGTTACTTCCTGGTCTATAGGGAGGTGTAGTGGTTACTTCCTGGTCTATAGGGAGGTGTAGTGGTTACTTCCTGGTCTATAGGGAGGCGTAGTGTTTACTTCCTGGCAGGCACGTGCACACATAGAGCCCAAGGGGTGCTTGAGCACCTGCCCTTTTTTTTTTTTTTACCGTTACGCATATAGACTGCCCTTCCACTGAAACATTTCAGGATAGAATCAAAATATTAGGTAAAGAGAGAGAGATGCCCCATATTCTATTGCAGTTTGCACGGCCTCCTCAGCGCACCTCTCCGCGGACCTATATATTTTATGCATAGCGTGGGTGGTGATGATGATGATGATGATGATGATGATGATGATGATAGAAACCGCTGTGGCGCATACAGTTGAATGCTGGTATTACACTCATTGAGGGACACGAAGAAGTCAAGTCCGATGGGATTTGGGAATCTCAAATACAAATCGGGATTGGAATAAAAAATGCATTTATATTAAACAATACGGAATATACAGCACTTCTTGGGGTCTGTAGGGTAAGCACTTATTCCCTCCCCCCTGAACATTTATGGAGATGTATGGGCCTTTTAAGTCAGTGATAAAAGTGTCTTTCAAGGATAAGTGAGCTCCTGCACTGATTATTATAGTTCAATATTCAATATTTGATCACCAAAACCCCCCAAGAAGCATAAAAAGGGGGCCCCCCCCGCCACCAGAAAAGGGCCCTTACGCGCGCTCGGTTAAAACACACACAGGTATAGTGTCCTTTACAGCCTTTGAGCACCTGCCCCTCTAAAGTCCTGTGCACGTCCCTGCTTCCTGGTCTATAGGGAGGTGTAGTGGTTACTTCCTGGTCAATAGGGAGGTGTAGTGGTTACTTCCTGGTCTATAGGGAGGTGTAGTGGTTACTTCCTGGTCTATAGGGAGGTGTAGTGGTTACGTCATTGCTGTTTCCGGCCGGTCCACCTTGCAAAATTGCAACATATTTCCCCATTGCCCATTTCTAAATCGTCTCGTTTGAAACAAATAAAGCATGAACATTTGCATGGTGTACCTTTCCGTGTGTATTCATCCACAATCTATAGCTCAACATCCACGTTGTATTTTTGTTCAATAAACAATGTGGACTAGGCCAACAGTGACTTTCATGAAGAATTGGAAAAAAAAGTATTGAAATTGACCCAGTTTTAGCGTTTTTATCAAAACATTTTGTCTGCCCAACACAATCACCACGCACGTGCATATTTTAATCAATGGTTCATAACGTGCGCGTGTAATGTCGTCACAACAGGTGTTGGTCACCAGGGGGCTCTGTGAGTCACAGGCAGTAGCAAGGAGGCAGAGCATTATTTCCGGCGTTGGGTGCATGATGCGCATGCGCTGTGATCACACCAGGCAGCCAACGCCGGAAATAATGCCGTTTTGAGCAGTTTAGAAAAAATATTTAAAATGTTTATTAGCAACGCAGAGCTTTCAAACCATCCCGTATCTCTGTCCGAAACCCTCGTGCAACTGTGAGTACATTTGAAATGTCTCTGTGATACTTGTATAACGAACGGTTCGGCCAGAACCAGTCCTTCATGGTAAATCTAGATTGGTTTCCTATTAAGGAGCAAGTGACTGTGGATTCACTCGGTGCATCAGTCACGAAAGGGGCTATGATGAGCTTGGCAAGCCAGAGTAAAACACAGTTTTCATTCAATCAATAACAACATTAACCAGACTCTCGTTGTGTCTATTATGCTAACGCTAACGTTACCTCATTGTGTCTATTCTACAAGCTTTAACGTTACCTAGCCTCTCGTGTCTATCTGCTAACGTTAGCATTAGGCTAACTAACGTTACCACTCGTCCCTAACCCCAACAACAAGCGTAACTAATCAGCAATCTTTTTGTCAGACTAAACTCTCCGCTCGGTGGCAAATTGTGTTGATGTCGGTTTTGTTTCATCAATAAATGAATCAGAATACACAGTGACTGTATCCTTTTTTATTGCACTTGTTTCGTGCTGCAAACATACATAAGACATCCTACGCGAGACATTAAAGATGGCGGCGTTCTGTTTTCGTTCAGACTCTCCAGACAGTGACGCGTCTCTCTTCTGACCAATCAGTGGTCTGCAGTTTTTCACGTGACATTTCTGGAGCTCTCATGCTGATCACCAGCCGCCCCGCCTCCCCACACGGAGACAAACTGAGTACTTTATTTTAGTGGAAAAGCAACATTAGATTCGGCTCATTAATATGCACCTGTGTCCTGTTGTGACGTCTGCGTTTGATAAGCTTTTTTGATTCGCGCGTGCATGTTATTCGTGCGTGGACCTTTTTAACTCTTTCAGAGTGGCATTTCCGGTGTCAAATGGAAAAAAATTAATAATGAAATTATATACCAATGATGTAAACTACCCATAATTGATCAGTAGGGTTTAAGCTGGAGGTTGGCCTTTAAAGGAAAACTCCAACATTTTGGGAAATTAGCTTATTTGCCATCTACCCTGGAGTTAGACAAGAATATACATACCTTTTTCTTCTCTGTGCATGCAGTAGGAGTAGGAAGACGTTGGGAACTAGGCTAATGGAGGAACCTACTTCCAGTGACTGACGCTAAGCTAGGCTAACGGTGCGTGTGTGCGTGTCTTCCTACTCCTACTGCATGCACAGAGAAGAAAAAAGGTATGTATCTTCTTGTCTAACTCCAGGGTAGATGGCAAATAAGCAAATTTTCCAAAATGTTGGAGTTTTCCTTTAAACAATAATGTTAGTGATAGAAGGGAACTCATTTTGTGCAAAAAATGGAAAGCTTTTCAATGTTCACGAGGCAGAATTCTTACAATAGCCGATAATTAATTTTCCCAATGATAAATCCCTATACGGGTGGACCTCGCGGGCGGGAAACTAAAGTGACGTCAGACTAACACATCCCTGTAAATGCTTCTAACAATGGGTCTAGAGAAGATGAATGAAGCATCACAGCGCCCCCTGTTGAGAAACAAGTGCAGGTGAAAAGAAAGGAAGACGCGGGACAACAAGTACACAAGTGTCTTTTATTTTGTTTTTATTTATTTACGCAAGCAAGTCGTTTGTTCCTACAGTTGAAAAAAAAATCAAATAAAGCCACTGTCTGCCCTTTACACTGTTGGCACATTTATATGTACAGGAACATGAAGAGTGGATCAGATGACGGCTCCGCCGCCGAGCAGACACAGAGTGAGGTACAAAAGACTACGAGAGCGGAAAGAGAGAGAGAAAGAGATTCGAGGTGTCGTCGGCCTCCAGAGTGTCCCCCGTCCTCGTCCCCCCGGGTCTCCCTGGCTCCCTCTGGTGGCCACCATGAGACACCGTGAGAACCTTTAATTAGTTAAGAATACTCAAAACTAGGGATGTCCGATATTATCGGCCGATATTGGCATTAAAATGTAATATGGGAAATCATCGGTATCGGCTTTAAAAAAAATTGCGGTATCGTTTTTCTTTTTTTTTTTAACATTTATTTAACCTTTATTTACCCAGGCAAGCAAGTAAGTAAGAACAAATTCTTATTTTATTTATTGTCAAAACTATGCACAATGTCGTGTTAATTCCATGACATGTCGGTATCGGTTGATATCGGTATCGGAAATTAAGAGTTGGACAACATCGGTATATCGGATATCGGTTAAAAAAGCCAATATCGAACATCCCCACTCGAAACCTTCGTGGAAGACAGACCACCCTCCAAACATTGTAAGTGGGCAAACTTAAATTGTGTTAGGTAGTACTTTTACTTGTTACTTAAATATTTAGAGTTAATCCAAAAGTATTCCTGAACCTTTAGGTTTCTACTTCCTGCTCCGGTGGGGGAAACCCAGGATTTGAATTCGACACCAAGTCAGTTATTTTCGCAATTTTTTTTTTATACGATGACTGAGGTGGTATTATACTGGCTGATCTCTGGTCAGCGTTTGAGAGGGGGGGTGGGGGGGGCAGGCGGGTTGGAGAGTGTGGACACCCGGAGGGGGGGGGGGAGAGTGTGGAGGTCAGGAACAAATGACATCAGCCACAACGAGAAAACACATCGGAGACAAAATCATGAGACCCTCAGACGGGGGACATGAACGGAGATGAGACCCCCCCTCTCATCCTCACCGAGACCCCCCCCCCCCCCCCCCCCATCCTCACGAGTCACGAGGCTGGCTCCGCACTCCACATCTGGGTGGTTTGAACAGGGAGAGAGACTCCTGTCTGCGTTTCTAACCTCGCCCCTAACCCCGCCCCTAGCCCCGCCCCTAACCCCGCCCCTGCTCCGGCAGTTAGGAGGGAGGCTAACGGGAAGGCCGGAGAGGTAGAGAGAGAGAGAGAGGATGGGGACACCCGGTGGCCAAAGCCCCACATTACAACCGGAGTTTGGCAAAGCTGTCTCGACAAGGACGGACGATAACGGACGCGTGAACACTTAAGGTAACTTACTTGCGTTCAGCTTTTCTCTGATTGGCCACGACGCCCATGTGACCGCGGCAGAGCGGCAGAGCGGAAATAGGCTGCTGCTCCGGCGAAAGAAAGACAGGCGTTCTATTGCCATGCTCTGCGACAAACTCTAACCTTAACCAACTCCGAAAGAATGCCTAAACTTAACCCTAACCATAACCAACTCCGAAAGAATGCCTAAACTTAACCCTAACCTTAACCAACTCCGAAAGAATGCCTAAACTTAACCCTAACCTTAACCAACTCCGAAAGAATGCCTAAACTTAACCCTAACCTTAACCAACTCCGAAAGAATGCCTAAACTTAACCCTAACCTTAACCAACTCCGAAAGAATGCCTAAAGTTAACCCTAACCTTAACCAACTCCGAAAGAATGCCTAAACTTAACCCTAACCTTAACCAACTCCGAAAGAATGCCTAAACTTAACCCTAACCTTAACCAACTCCGAAAGAACGCCTAAACTTAACCCTAACCTTAACCAACTCCGAAAGAATGCCTAAACTTAACCGGCGAAAGAAAGACAGACGCTAATTAATTAAACGTAAAAAAAAAAATTAAAAAAATTGAAGTGATTCGAACTTGTCACCAACTGACCGCAGGCTGAATAGCAAGCTGCGGAACGAGTTGAGCTAACCGTCGATGTTAAAACGGGGGGGGGGATTACGGCTGCATAATGCCGCGGCAACCTATGCGCCGCTGCCGCACCGCTCTGCCGCTGCCGCATCGCCGCGGGACGTGATTGGGCGTACATGTCACATGACCAGAAATGACCAGGCCAATCAGAGAAACGCTGAACGCAAGTTAGTTACCTTAAGTGTTCAGGCGTGTTGTCCTGTTGCTGGGGTTGTCCTGTTGCTAGGGTTGTCCTGTTGCTAGGGTTCTCTGGTTTGTTTTCGACGACCTAGCTTAGCAACACCGTTAGCGACAGCAGCGCTGCGCGGTGACGAACAAAAACAAAAGTATAAAACAGCAGAACAGCTCCAGTGGAAGAGAAAGAAAGAAAAAAGAAGAGAGAAAAATTACGTTTTTTTTTTGTTTTTAATCAGTAAAACTATGACAATTGAATGCATAACCATGCCACAAATAACAACTAGATTCACTGGTTTTTTTTCATTGTTTTTTTTTTTTTTTACCTAGTAACAGGATTAATTATTATTAATATTTTTTATTATTAATATCGTTATTGTCTTTCTTTTTTTTTCTTCAGTTTGTAACCAATGCCGCAAGACTATACACAGGTTCCCCCCCCCCATCCCAATGCACTTTACACACCAAGAATAAGAGAGAGAGAGAGAGAGAGACATAGAGAGAGAGAGAGACAGAGAGAGAGAGAGAGAGAGCTCACGATGGATCAATAAGTGCACGAAAAATACTAGCTCTTTTTTTTTCTCTTTCTTTTTTTCTCTTTAGTCTGAGGTTTAAAAACACCGACAAAACATCTCCATTGTCAGGCAATGAAACGATAGAATACTGTCACTGCAAAACTAGAGCCTTAAAAATACCGACCGAGTAGGCGTGGCAACGGACACGCCCCCCCCCCCCCCCCCCCCCGTGTCTAGCATCAGACCGTGTTAACCCTTTCACTGCGACAATACACATACATCACCGTCGGTAGTGTGAAACTGTGTGATGGTAAAGGGTTAACCTTCTGTCGTGTGGCAGTGAAAGGGTTAACGGGGGGGGGGGGGGGGGGGGGGGGAACCGACACGGCATCAGAAACATCTAATCCTCTGCTCTTTTTGTCGTCTGTTTTATCAGCGATCAGCCACACGGAGACACAGAGGATCTGTAACCACGGTTACGTGAGAGTGAGTGACAGGTCCCACCCACGGGGGAGAGACAGAGACACGCCCCCTCAGCCGCTTCCAGCCCCTCGAGTGTCTCGACATTATATGTATAATATATTTATACAGAGAGAGAGAGAGCGAGAGACGTACAGTATGTACAGTACAGTACAGCGCTGCATATACTGCCCACGGAAAAGAACACCTATTACGTTTTTTTTTTTTTGGTTTTTTCTTTTGTTCTATTTTAAATGATTCATTTTGCGTATTTTTAAAAAGTTAAAAGAGGTCTAATAAAAGGTGACGAGAATAAGAAAAACGTCTGTGTGAAATGTTTACCGGCAAACGAACGGAGGACGAAAGAGAGAGAGACGGTTATGGCGGCTCGAGAGTGACGGTGGTATTGGGAGGGACTGTGTGTGTCAGTGTGTGTGTGTGTGTGTGTGTGTGTACAGAGTCTCGTCATGGCAACAAACACTACAATGACATCATCGTGATGACATCATCAGTCTATCTCTCTACTGGCCGATAGAGAGAGTCGTGACTTCACCGCTCTTGTGTGTTTTCCTGCTTGACAACGTGACGCGGTACAATGTACACACTCTCCACCACACTGCCCCCTGGTGGAGACACACAGGCCGTATATTACACTGTGGAACAGGCAGCCCCCCCTGGTGGAGACACTGTGGAACAACAGGCAGCCCCCCTGGTGGAGACACTGGGGAACAGCAGCCCCCCCTGGTGGAGACACTGTGGAACAGGCAGCGCCCCCTGTTGGAGACACACACCGCCTCACACTACGGTGTACAACCAACTCCAGCAGCCACCACAATTGCAAGAGTCTGCAGGTCACGCTAGAGTCGAGCCGGGCTTATGCCAACAGAACCGGTCAGAACCGGTCAGAGTAGGTATAGGCTGATCCGGGAACCGTTTCCCTGTGGCTTTGGGAGAATTTGTGCAAAAGATTTGTGCAAAAACAAGAATTTAGAATCTAGAATGTGGCGTACTCACTTCAGTTGACTAACAGAGTTGGACTCGCTGGTCGTATATTATAGGGTTGGGCTCCGAGAACCGGTTCCAATAGGTTAACTTCTGGTTCCGGAAAACCGTTAAGAAGATGTTTTGCATTTTGATTCTTTTTTTCTTTATTCTTTAAAAAAAATTAAAAAAAAATTTATTATTAATTTGTTAATTAATACCCTAGTTACAGTATAGCAACCAAATTAAACTGTATCAAGTCAACTGACAATGTGAATAGTATGAAAAAAATTAAGGATTTTTCAAATATTATTTTTCTCCTCTTGCGAAATAAGCCGTGACCTGTTTTGACCTTTGCACCTCAAAGAATCGGAATCGAGAATCGAGAATGGGGAATCGGAATCGTTCAAATCCCAAACGATGCCCAACAACCCGACTCGTGTGTATATCTCTCTCTGGCACCACTCAGCTCTTTTGAGCCGCTCTAGAATTATTGGTCTGGCTGCGTGTATAGACAGACTCCCTGTTCTAGAAAAATCGCTGATCCATGTGATGTAGTTCTCCGCGGACGTTGGAAAATTCGCAGTCGGTTCGGTCGCTT